>NC_045448.1:284893-322867 GCF_002776525.5 Piliocolobus tephrosceles | reverse complement strand
CTCCATCGGCCTGGCGCAGTGGCTGGGCGCACTCTCCATCGGCCTGGACACGGTCATCTCCACCACGTGGTATAAGAGCATGGCTGAGGACACATCCACTGTGAGACTGTCGATCGTGCCTTCCTCAATTCTCACTTTCAGTCAAAGATAGTAGGGGGTAAAACTACTGTTTTTTATTTATTAAAAATTAAAATACTGTGAAACAAGGGACAAAATTCATGTACATTTTAACATAACATGTCAGCGTTCAAATAATCACCCTAGTGGCATCCAAATGTTCTCTGGCCTCAGGCTCTGTGGATCACAGGTCACTCCTCGCCTTCAAGGACATCAATATATTGATGCCAGACAGCACCTTCCCCACAACCGCAAGTTTCTTGTTTCAACAAAGAGAAAACACGTTTTCTAGCATCCGTGTCACAGGGAAGTGTGGGGGAACCCTTCTGAGAGTTTGTTCCCGACAGCCCATCAGGATTCACTTCAGGGGTGACTTTCAGTCATAGGAAGGTGCTCAGGAAATCTGCTGGGGCTGCACTGAGGATGGGGTTTTGGTTTTGTCCGTGCAGGCTGGACACCAGTGATAACGTGGCCCTGCCGAGTCCTGGCGAGGATGCTGCCTCCAGCTCCCTGTCCCTCTCCTGCCCACTGGCTCCTCCTCACACCTGACCTCTGCCCCCACCCCTCACATCAGCCGCCCTGGCTCAGCCTCTGCTGTTATTGGGACGCACAGAGTGGGTGCCCCTGGGACCCCCACTGGTGATGACAGCCAAGGTCCTCCAGCCTTGGCTTCTGCCCTGAACTCTCGACCTCAGCACGCGTTTGTCTACCTCACCTCTGCTCTGGAATATCCAGTCACCTAAACGCTGTCCTGGCCGCGCCTCGCCCCAGCCTGCAGCCCTCCCATCTGGCTCAAGGCAGCTCCATCTTCCAGGTGCTCTGGCCAAGCGCTGGAGCGTCCTTCGTTCCTGTCTTTCTCTCCCCCCCAGATCCAATCTGACCGGAAATGCTGTCGGTCTGCTTTCAGAACATTTCTGGGAGCCGGGACACTGCTCACCCGGTTCATGGCAGCAGCACCCAAAGGCTCTTCCTCTTCTGCCCTCAGGCTGGACACAGCAGCGCAAACCTACTGGGAGGCGCAGCCAGTCACTCGCCGCCGTCCTCAGGGCTTGCTGGGGTGGGACGGCGCTTCTGATTTACTCAAAATACCGATTACATCCTTTCCCTAACTTCCCTGATCTGGTGATTCTTACAACTCTCAATTCCTGGAACATGAGCGTGCCTGGAGCACCAGTGCTGGAGACTGAGGTGCTGACACTTCCCTAGAGGGGAGGCAATGCAGAATTGAACATGCCTTCTTTCCCGACACACGGAAATCAATGTGCAAGAAAACAAAAAGACGCACAGAGAGCTGCCAAGGCCTGGAGACGTGTCCCGTGTGGCATCGGCCCAGGCCGGCCCCGTACCCTCCTTCCCTGGCCTGGGCTTCCTCATCGGCAACGTGAGCGGCTCGGGCTGGGATTGTCACCGCCGGTCTCTGTTCTAGGCCGGCTGTGTGGGACTTATCAGGCTTCCAAATCTGTTCTAGGCTCATCGGAGTTTCTCAAATGCCAGGCAGAGAATAAGATGACGCTGGAGACCCTGCTGGTGAAGTTACCTGCGTTTCCTTCTCTCTGTAAACTGTGGACTCTCAGTTTCTGTCTGTGACTTGTCTCTATAATTAAGATTGCACTGCATTGATCAGGGCTTGAACGATGTTTGCAACGAAGTCTGATGTACTGACGGAGCTAATCGACCTCACGTAGCATTGATTTCACACCCCGTTCTCATTCATCCACTGATAGGCAGTGTCTGGGCACTGTGCCCATAGCTAAGAGTGTGACCTGATGGAAACATTTGGCCTCTCACCTCAGGCTCACCTTATCCAGGAGGCAACATGGGCATCGTCACCCCCAGAACCATGAGCACTTCAAAGCTAAAAAACGGCTTCAAAACCAGAAAAATAAGCTACAAACTTAAAATTAACACCTGATTTTTTAGTCAAAAAAGTTACTTTTTTCATCTTAGCCACATGATTGCAACTCAACTAACGTATTTCTTCATCAGTTGTATTTATCATGTGATGCTACTGCATTTGACATTCGATCTGCTGTGAGGTTTGGTGTTCAAGGCCTGGGAAAGCCTCACAGAGGTCCTCCTCCAGCCATCTCCCCACCCATCTCTACACTCTAAGTCAGGTTCCCTCATCAGCCGGGAGACCAGCCGTTCAAACCCATTCACTTTCATCTCTACACTCTAAGTCAGGTTCCCTCATCAGCCGGGAGACCAGCTGTTCAAATCCATGCACTTTCTGCAGCCCCATGATGTATTTGCACATCAGTTTGGAGGCAAGTAAGTTGCTGACTTAAGGTTCTGACATTTTCTTGCTCTTAACCTTATTGTTCAGGTTAAAACTCTGCCCCAATAGCGTAGTTTCTAAATTTGAGTAAAAGGCACATCAGCCTCCCTGTCTAATCCTAAATGCTCTGGACATTCCATGCTTGAAAATTAGGTCGTCGGTTTTCAAAATGTGGATAGGAGACAGAGGCAGCATGATATAAAGACAGAAAACGGTTAACAATTCAGTCGTTATGCACGTTTATCTCTACTACACAATCATTACAGACATTTATCTCTTCATTTCCTTAAAGGGAAAAAGTGGAATCACTAAATAGAATTACCAGCTTAGGCAAGTTAGGCATTGATTTGTCAAACCACTCTCTAGATTAATAATAAACTTCAAGTTTCTAGGATGTTGGACTCTAAGATCAATACCTTGTACCTTTAAAATACATCTTCCATTGCTTTCGCTCACATTAAAAGGCATTGTTTTCTGGTTTTAGTCCAACAGAAGTCATTATTTTAGAAGGCTGAAATAGTCTTTCTCAGTAGATACTAAAATTGCTTCGCGGAGAAGGAATCACTCATCTCAGGCCTTCACAAGCCCTTGTCCTCAGTTCCTCACGGCACAAAATCCGAATGGTTTGCACTAAATCCCCCAGGGCCTGGCACCATGCCGAGGAGAGCTCAGTAACCTATTAAACAGCCAAGTCAGTAAAATAGAACAGGTTATGAATCAGCAGGCTGTGACGTCTGAAGATGGAGACAGAAAGTGTAAAAGGAAACCTTCTGCGTGAACCTTTATCTTCCGCGTGAACCTTTATCTTCCGCGTGAACCTTTATCGTCTGCGTGAACCTTTATCGTCTGCGTGAACCTTTGTTTCTACCTTGGCAAGCACCTGCTCTCTCTCTCGGCCTCTGGTTCTGCCCCACTCTCGTAACTGTACTCAGTTTTCTCTTTAATATATTGAACAGTTTGTGTCAGGACAGTCCAAAGTTGATGCCAAGTGGCAAATTTTCTAAAGCTTTGGATGTTTTCTATATATACATTAAGATAAAATACAGAAGAGGAATACAGGAAAGAACTGCCAAAATGTCTATCATATAATATTGTAACATTTAAAACACATGCTTTATGTATAGAGCAATGTTGAAAATACCTTCAGAAGTGTTGATAGTATTTGTGAGAAAGCCTCATTTTTACTGTATAGATATTACATCATATTTACCATTGTAACCATTTTTAGGTGTGCAGTTCGCCAGCATTATGTTCATTCACATTGCTGAGCCATGAGCCCCACCATCCACCCCCAGGCCATTTTCATCTTCCCAAAGTACAACTCTGTATCTGTTAAACCATCACGCCCCTCTCCCACAACCCCTGGCAGCATTCGTTCTACTTTCTGTCTCTGTGAATTTGACTCCTCTAGGGAACTTCACACAGAATCACACGTTAGCCTAGCTTATTACACACAATGTATTGTCTTCAAGATTCATCTATGTTGAAGCACGTATCAGAGCTTCGTTTTCTAAAGGCTGAATGATACCCCCTTGTGTGTATACACCACATTGTGTTTATCCGTTCATTCGTTTTTGGGCGTTTAGGTGGTTTCCACCCTTTGAATATCATGCAAAATAGTGTTTTGAACACCGGTGTACACACATCTGTTCAAGTTCCTGCTTCCAATTATGTTCAGTATATAACCAGAAGCAGCATTACCGTATCATGTGGGGAGTCTACGTTTAGTTTTCTGAGGAGCCCCAATACTGTTTTCTGCAGCGGTTGTACCATTTCACATTCTCATCAGTGTGAAAGGGTTCCAATTCCTCCACATCCTGGTCACACTTGCTATTTTCTGGTTGCTTGATAAGACCCACTCTAATAGGTGTGAGGTGGTATCGCATGGCGGTTTTGATCTGAATTTCCTTTGGTTACTGATGTCAAGCATCTTTCCATGTGCAATAAAGTTATTGGCCACCCATGTGTCTTATTGGAGAAATGCCCACTCAACTCCTGTGCCCATAGTTTAATTAGGTTGGTCGTTTTCTGTACTTGTTGTGCTGTAGGAGTCCTTTATATAGTTCAGAAATTAATTCCTTATCAGATTTATAATTTGCCAATATTTTTTCCAATTATATGGATTGCCTATCCACTATGTCGATAATTTCCTTTGATGCACAAAAGTTTTCAATTTCAATAAAGTCCAGTTAATCCATTTTTTCTTTTGTTACCTGTACTTTTGATGTCATACCCAAGAAACTACTGCTAAATTAATATCATGAAGCTTTTCTAAGAATTTTATACATATACTTTTATATTTAGGCCTTTGATCCATTTTGAATTATGTTTTTGTATGTGGTGTGAGGTAAGGCTCCAACTTCATTCTTCTGCATATGGATATCAAGTTTTCCCAACACCACTGATTGAGAAGACTGTCCAGAAAGTTCTTATTTAAAAAAATAATATTCAAAGGATGCATTGTCACCAGTTTTTAAATGCTAATTTTTATATTAAAATACAAAAATATTTATCACTTTTCTGCACTTATTCTATGCCAGGCACTATAGTAGACACTTTGTAACCATAATCCCTAAGGTCCACAGAAGCCCTGGAAGTTTATTCTTTTAACAAATATCTGTTCAGTGTCAATTTATTTACTAGTTACTTTCATGAGCACTGGATTTAGCATTGATTAAAAAGCAAATGAAAATCCCTGGTTTCTTGAAGATTAATTCTAGCTGGGGACACAATAAATAAAGAAAATGTAGAGAATCACAGCTAATTAGTCCTGGGAAAATAAACGAAGGAAAGGTGATAAGAAGTGTGGGGCAGTGGGGGCTGCAGTTTAAAACACAAGCCCTGGGGCTCACAGCAGAGGCTTCTGAGTGTGGACCTGAAGCTGGGAGGAAGCTAGCAGGGGAAGTGGGAAGGTCATGGCATCCACAGCCTGGAGAGCAGCTTCAGGGAGGGCACAGGCCAGGTCAGCTGCAGCAGGGGAGGTCAAAGACAAGGTCAAAGAGTTAGTGGGGTTGGGGAGGGTTCAGACCTACAGGGCCTGGAAGTTGATTTGAAAAACCTCGAGAGATAGGGGTTGTCATTCTCATCATTCTCCAGCACCCCACTTTATGCACCCCACACAGTTTTGAGAGCTTTGGTATCATGCCAGGATGCCACAGAGAGCAAATTCTGCAGGTGGACCAGGGCCCAGGTCAGCCTCACTCCACAGCCTGCACTTCTTTCCACTAGGCCCTACCAACCAGCCCCAGCTGAGAGGGACACAGTGACTTTTAGGATGCTGATTAAATCACAGTGTGTTCACTGATTGCAGAGTGAAAGAGTAGCTTCTATTTTTTATCACCCAATGCAAGGAATGTCATGCCTGCTGCCTGGAGTGCCCCTCTGGCCCTCTTTTGCTAACTAATTTGCATTCATGTTTCAAGTGTCACTTTTTCCAAGCACTGTCCTTGACCACTGGATCTAAATCAGTGCTGCTAATCACACCTGCCTGTTTACTAGAGCCCTTGATATAAATTTCAACTACATCTTGATCTCTGGCTTTGAGTAACACATTCCACCAACACTGGGTTGGGAATTCCTAAGACCAGAGCCTGTGACTTGCTCCCAGGGTCTCCAGTGCCACCGCTGCTCCATGGATGCTGGGAAAGGCAGAGCTCAATGACATACATGTACAGGAACATACAATGCCAGAGACAAGCCACATCGTCGCCCTGTTAAAATACTGATACCTGGTGTCTATTTAGATCATAATGTTCACACAGCAGCTTTTATTCCATGCTGTTGCCATGTGCCACTCAGCCCCAAAAATGCTTCCTTTCATCTTGAATCTCAGCCCCAGCAAACACGACACTCCCTTAATGCCACTGAGCAGGACATCAGGGAAACGGCTCGCATAAAACCCAGGAATCCTTACGATAATGAGCTGTGTTACAAATCCTACTGCATCCTGACATGAAATTCTATTTTCTCAACAACCACATCTTTGATGTGTGTCTTTTAGATACGATAAATACATTTTAGGATCAGGCAATGTCAATTAGTTTTGAACACACAGGAGTGAGTCTGCTTCCTAAAACTCTTTTTTCACGATGGAACAGAGGAAGCAGTTCGGTGGGGATGAAGATGACTTGCAGGCTCTGGGCCCCGGCTCTGCCCTGGGTACTGTTGGGACTGACCTTAGGACTTACTGTTAGGACTTAACCTCTTGGACCCAGATACTTGACCTAAGATACTGGGACAGTCTGGCTGAGCATCTTGAATTCTGTATGATCCCTAAACCTTTTTCCAGCTCAAAATTTTCATGATTCTAATTATACCACCCTTTGAAATTCCTGGGAATATTGTCATTTGAAATACGATATTGGTAAGGTCTCAAGCTAAAAAATATTCACGAAAGAGCCCTTTCCCCCTTTCCATGTGGACCATATGGATTTAGAGTCACTTTCAAGTATAATATTAGGGTTTGGGAACAAACTGCATTATTTTTTGGAACAACTAAAGCATTTTTATTACATGTACTTTGAGCATTTGTAGAAAAAATATACACACTAAAAAAGTTGAAGTGGTCTTCTGTGCTATTGAAGCTTTGTAGCTACATCAAGGATAAATTCAAAGGCATCAGTTGCTCAGCAAAATGACAGACATCGGAGTCATCAAAGGCAGAAAGAACCACATCACAGTTCATTGACCCCGGTCTGCCTCTCAGCCTCAGCACTGCTGACGATTTGGACTAGATGGGTCTCTGTTGTGGGGGGATGTTCAGCCGCATCCCTGGTCTCCATCTAGTAGACGACAGTGCCGCCCCTGGCATTCCCAAACAAAATGTCCCCAGAAAGGGCCAAACGTCTCCTGGCAAACCTGCCCACAGTTGGGAACCCCTGGCTTACATGGAATGACCACAGGCCCCATACCCTTGGAGGAAAGCCCCTCCCTACCCTCCCACAGACTTACGAAGGTGAACACAAGTCCTTGCCCCTACACGAATGGTCAAAAGACCACTTGCTGTTGCAGATTGTAGGTGAAATGAGTCCAGTACCTGCTGCCCAGTGCAGCTGGCTGTACCCATGTAAATCAGTCAGTTGCTGCAGCCTGTACCTGAGAGATAATTAGAAATCCAGAGAGGCTGATGCAGCTGTCAAAAGTCACACAGCCAGTTGAAATTATTCATGGAATCTGTGGTCTCTCTAGATTATAAACTAAATCCCAAATTTTAGACTTGGAGGATCAAATTAACAAAGTAACTCAAACAAGTAGTGAAAGCCTTTCCTTTATCATTAGAAATTTAAAATGTTACTGTTTCTACACACTTAAATCTTTATGTAGTAAAATATTTAAAAAGTTTAAGTTCTGTCATATTGAATTGACATTTATCAAATAATTACATGCCCAGGTTTTCCTAAATATCAATAGAATTTTGACCTAATTCAATTATCTTTTCCTTCTTTAAATTCCCCATCCCAAGCAAGTGAGAAAGGGTGTGGGCAGAAGCCAGTGAGAGGAAGTGGCAAGTAGGAATTTACGGAGCGATGTAAATGCAATCGTGACACCTCTCCAGACTCCCTGAGGTCTCCCGCTCCTCCCCATGAAGCCATGAGTGAAAGGAGAAGCGGGAAATGTGAACATGGAAGGCAGGGTCCACCCTGCAGGGCACGGACCACACAGCATCTTTCCTCATCGTGCGGCCGAGGGAGCTGCAGTAAAGAAAACATGCCCAGCTGTCCCTCCTCCCTCCAAGAACTCCTTCTGCTGCAGAGAGGAAAGGAGCCTTGAAGCTCTCAGCAAATCTCCCTCCCAATGTCCAGATGCCTGTCATCCTCATTCTGTCATGTTTTGAGCTCTCACAGCAGCCGGAACACTACCTGCCTCCTGGCCTGCACAGCCTTTCTTGGACTATTCAGAGGCCACAACCTCAAGCAAACCTTGGGCAGAAGCGTGTGTGTGAAAGCCACGTGGGTGGCGTGGACCAGCAGTGCGCAGTGCGTGGACCCCAGGAGGGACAGTCACCACAGGTGCACGTGTGCACAGGGGCTGGGAAGAGACGAGAGGGGGAGTAGGATGTGCGGGACCGCGAGCAAGAATTCCACAGCAGCAAGAGGCATGCTCAGAAAGTCGTGAGAACGAAGTGGGCATCTGTAAGAACAGGAAACAGAACCTTCCCCAGGATCACTTGTGATCCATGGAAAGAGACTGGAGACATGGAAAGACAACAAGCAAAGGACGGGCGACTCCCCGGCATTAACGCACCTTCCCGCGGGCGGTGCACCAGCAACTTTTCTATCCGATGTCCACAGCTGTAAGCCTCTTTTGGGCCAGAAGAAAAGTGGTAACCTAATAGTTGACCTTCTTATTGCAAAATTATCCCCTTGAAGATACCCAACCAGTTTCTCTTTCTGAAATCATTCTCGGAAGGGTGGATTGTGTGATCGTACCCAGTTATTTCTTCCCTTCCTTTAGGACAATGTACAGCTCTGCTCGTTGTCACCTGACTTTCAAGGCTTTATTTTTTATTTTCCTAATGCACATAGTTTATTTGGTGATTAATTACCTTCGGTGGGGGAAAATCTTGCATCTGATGCTGTGTTTCTAGTCCGGTGTGAATTAATAGAGGCTTCTCCGGAAACTAAGAGTAAAATAGAACTTAGAAAAAATAGGATCCAGCAATCCCACTGCTGGACATCCCTCCAGGGAAAGGAAATCAGAATGTCAAACGATGCCTGCACCCCATGAAGACAGCAGCAACGTTCATAATAACAAAGTCATGGAATCAACCTACGTGTCCATCAGAGATGGACGGGTAAAGAAAATGTGATATACATATTTACACACAAAAAATGCACACAAGAATACACTCACATGCGTACGCACACACAAGCACACACATGCATGCACACACAGACGCACGCAGGCACACACAAGGACACAAAAGGACACACGCAGACACACGCACGCAGACACATGCAGACACACGCAGGCAAACACGCAGGCACATGCAAGGACACACGCACACACAGGTACATGCACGCACATGCACACAGACACACAGGCACACGCAAGGACACACAAGGACACACGCACACAGGCACACACACGCACGCAGACACACACATGCACACACATTGGATACTATCAGCCACAAAAAAGCATGAAATTCTGTCATTTGCAGCAACGTGGATGGAACTGGAAGCATTAGGTTAAGGGGAATAAGCCAGGCACAGGAAGACAACAAACATCACACGTTCTCACTTGCATGTGGGAGCTGAAAAAGACGATCTCATGGAGGTAGAGAGTAGAACGATGGATACCAGAGGCTGGGAAGGGTGTAGGGGTGGGACGATGAAAATAGGCTGGTTAACAGACACAGTTAGATAAAAGGAATACGTTCTAGTGTCTGTAGAACAGTAGGGTGACTATAGTTAACAACAGATCGTGTATTTCAAAATAGCCAGAAGAGAAGATTTACAACATTCCCAATACAAAGAAATAATAAGTATTCAAGGTGATGGGTATCCTAAATACTCTCATTGGATCATCACACATTCTATGCATGTGTGAAAATATTGCATGTGCCTCATAAATATGCACAATATTATGTATCAATAAGAAAATAAAAAGCCAGCCATCTTGAGCTGAAAAGCAATGTGTGCAGTCACTCCAGACAAAAGCAAAACAAACCAAAAATAAAAGATGAATGAAGACTGCCAACAAATAGAGGTGTGTATACAATAATAACCAAGAAGAGTCTAAAATCTACCAGCAACTGGGCAAGGAGGACGACTGCCTACCCAGCAACCAAAACTTCATTTTCCCCCTAAAAGTTAAACGTCAAAACGTCATGAAATAAGGCCTCCCAACATTTGGAAGAGAACACATGACTACAGAAAGTTTTAACCAGCAAGATGTGTTTCATCCAATAAGCATAAGTAGCATTGCTCAAAAACGCTCCCACTCATGGGACCTTCCTGAGAAGTATCCTCTAAGGGAAGTTCCCCTCCACCAAGACATGGATCAAAGTGAAGAGACCAAGAATGAAAAAATCATGATAGGAAACAACTACTAGCGAGAATCAAAAACAACTTAACATAGACATGTCTAAAGAAATCTGTTTACGAAGGCAGATTCAGACTTCAGAAGTCTGTTCAATCATGCACTAGACGATGAGAAATATCAGATTGTCTATTAAGGAACGCATTGCATCTGCCTCCCCCTGATTTGTGTGTGGAAGCTCTCATTGCCCTATTGGAGACGGGGTCTTGAGGAGGCGTAAAGGTTCCAGGAGGGCATAAGGGTGGGGCCCTCATCCAACAGGACGGCGTCCTCATAAGAAGAGAAAGAGATGCTGGAGATGAGGTGCACGGAGGAAAGGCCAGGGTAAAAAGTTAATTCTAAATCATTATTTAAAATGCAAGCAGTAGCCCGTTATATAAACTGATATTGAAATGTATTTTAAAGTTATAATAATTTTTAAAGTATTATAATTGTACAGCAACTGATAAATATGTAAAAAGAACACACTTAAAATACACCCAAGGAAATATATGTTTTTATACATTTAATACAATTTCTTTCTCTCAATATATAATATGAATTAAAGCATTAAGTATAATAGACAAAAAATTTTAAAATTATTTTCAGAAAGATTGATAACTACTGGAGTCTAACAACTCACTGTAAGGAATTTATTTTCAGAAAGACAGATTAATTTCTTTGAAAGAGAAAAAAAGTCTAAAATGAGACTGTGGAGCTGTTAGGAAACACATAACGAGAATTTTTAAATTTTACTCTGATGGTAACAGAACTCATTGATTATAGAAGATCTCCAACCTGTAAATAAGAATGTACAGTGTAACTGTAAAAATAAACATTGTAAAAAAGAGTAAGCTAACTGCTCAGAGTAGCCATTGCTAATATTTGGGGTATATTTGTATTTTTGGTTTAGGAATAATGACGATAGTAGTAATGAGAACTATAGTAACAGTAAAAACTACCATTCATTGAAGAGTTGTTCTGCACTGGAAGCCAGGTCTGTGACTTCATTTAATACAACAGCAATTCAAGGATGCAGGTAGCAGATGGGGAAACTGAGGCCCAGGAGGCGAGTGAGGCTCCATTCAGTCAGGGTGTGGGGGCTGGGAGCCACGCTTAGAGCTCTTTCTGACCACAGACTCACTCAGCCACAGCAGCAACCCCACATCCTGCAGGCATCCTGGAAGTCACTGAAAATTGCTCTGCATACATTTTTTCTGATTTTTTACTAGGCAATCTGCCATGAGCAGTTATACATGGCTTTAAATGGTTTTAAAAAATATTTATGTCTGTACAACATTCCATTTTAAGCTGTGCCATATTATTTTTACTTTTTCTTCTATGCCTGGACAGCTAGGTGATTTTCCATGCATTAGGCTACAAAAACGCAACACTGGACAACTTTGATATAAACCCACAGAGATGTGCACATGTCAATATATATTTCTAAAAATGGAATTACTAGGTCAAAAGGTGTGGACATGTTTAAGACTCTAAAAATATTTTGTCTAATTACCTCCCAAAATTGTGACCAATCTTCATTCCCACTAGCTGTTTATGAGAAGGTACATTTCCCTGTGTCCTGCAGCACTGATGAGGACACTGTGAGAACTGTCCACTTGGCGATGTAGCCAAATTTTAACTTTAATGTATTTTATTTCTAAGAAGCTTACATTTTTTCTTACTTTTTAATTTATTTTATTTTTGAAATTTTTGGTGATTCATTTGAATTTTTCTTATTAATTTGCAATGGTTCATTACATATTATAGAAATTAACATTTCTGTCATGCATATGAACAAATATTTTTATTACTCCATTATTCATTCTTAAAACTGTTTTGATGTTTTGAAGACAGATTTTAAGTTGTAATATATGTTAAACCTTGATGTTTGATTACTATATATACCTAAGCCCTAAAATACACACCTTACCAAAAATCTAAGACACAGGACACTGCTTTCAAAAGGTTGTGGTTCCCTACTTTAACAGAAAGCAATTCCATCTCTACCAGTCAATAAATTAATACATAAAGATTAGCTGGGCGTGGCGGCACCTGTGGTCCCAGCCACTTGGGGGGCTGAGGCAGGAGGCCTGCTTGTGCCCAGAAGTTTGAAGCTGCAGTGAGCTGTGATCACGACACCACACTCCAGTCTGGATAGAAAAGCCAGATCCTGTAAGAAAAAGAAAGAAAAGAAAAGAAAGAAAGAGAAAAAGGCAATTGAATTTTCAGATTCTTTTTCATCCTAAATTTAATTTTTTAAAAATCCCAACCAAGTTTACCTTCAAGCCTCATATCTTTAGTCTATTTTACACTGATTATTGTCCATGGTGTGAAAAACAGGCTCTAACTTCATTCTTCCAGACATCCAGTTTCCCAGCACCATTTGCTCCAGACATCCAGTTTCCCAGCACCATTTGCTGAAGAGACTGTCCTTTCCCCATTGTGTGCTCTTGGCACCTCTGTCAAAAACCAATAAACTATAAATGCACGAATTTATTTCTGTCCTCTCAATTCTGTTCCATTGGGCTTTGTGTTTGTTTTTATAACAGTATCACACTGTTTTGATGTGTATATATTTATAGGTTTGTAATATATCTCGAAGTCAGGTAATGTAATGTGCCCAGCTTTGTTCTTTCTGCTCAAGACTGCTTTAGCTATTTGAGGTCTTTTGGGGTTCCAAATTAAATTTGAGGATTACTTTTCCTATTTCTGTGAAAAATGTCAGACAGGGATCGAATTGAATCTACAGATTGCTTTAAAGAAATTATGGGGGGGCCGGGCGCGGTGGCTCAAGCCTGTAATCCCAGCACTTTGGGAGGCCGAGACGGGCGGATCACGAGGTCAGGAGATCGAGACCATCCTGGCTAACACGGTGAAACCCCGTCTCTACTAAAAATACAAAAACTAGCCGGGCGAGGTGGCGGGCGCCTGTAGTCCCAGCTACTCAGGAGGCTGAGGCAGGAGAATGGCATAAACCCGGGAGGCAGAGCTTGCAGTGAGCTGAGATCCGGCCACTGCACTCCAGTCCGGGGGACAGAGCGAGACTCCGCCTCAAAAAAAAAAAAAAAAAAAAAAAAAAAAGAAATTATGGGGGACATACTGTGTGACATTAATCTGGGCAATGATTTTTTGGAGATGACCCTAAGAAACATGGCAAAAAAAGCAAAAATAGACAAATGAAATTGCATCAAATTAAAAAAAAAAAACTTATATACTGAAAAGGAAACAACAGCATGAAGAGAAAATCCATGGAATGAGAGAAAATATTTGAAAACCATACATCTGATAAGACATTAATATCCAAAATGCATAAGGAACTCAAAAACTCAATAGCTATAAAACAAATAACCTAATTTAAAAATAGGCAAATATCTAAAGAGATACTTTTCCAAAAAAGACATACACATGGCCAACGAGTATGTATTTTTAAGTGTTCATCACTAATCAAGGAAATACAATAAAAATCATAATAAGATATCATCTTATACCTATTAGAAAGGTTATTATCAAAAAACAGAAGATGAGTGTTAGTAAGGAATTGGTGGAAAAGGAACCTTTTCACGCTGTTGGTGAGAATGTAAGTTGGTACAACTACTATGAAAAGTGTTTTTGTTGTTGTTGTTGTTTTTAGACAGAGCCTCGCTCTGTCCCCCAGGCTGGAGTGCAACGGCACGATCTCGGCTCACTGAAACCTCCACCTCCCAGATTCTAGCAATTCTCCTGCCTCAGCCTCCCCAGTAACTGGGATTACAGGCGACCCCCCACCACATCTGGCTAATTTTTGTATTTTTAATAGAGATGAGGTTTCACCATGTTGGTCAGGCTGGTCTCAAACTCCTGACTTCAGGTGACCCACCCACCTCGGCCTCCCAAAATGCTGGGATTACAGGCGTGTGCCACCGCGCCTGGCCCTCATTATGAAAAGTTTTGAGTTTCCTCAAAACTATTAAAAATAGAACGACCATATTACCCAGCAACTCCACTACTGGGCATATCCAAAAGAAATAATCAGGATCTAAAAAGTATCTTCAGTCCTGTGTTCACTGTAGCATTGTTTACAATAACCAAGGTGTGGCATCCACCTGAGTGCCCCCAAGAGATGAACTGATAAAAGAAACACAGTACACAATGGCATACCATTACCATCCAGCCTTGAAAAAGCAGGAAATCCTGTCATTTGTAACAACATGAGTGAACTTGGAGGACATTATATTAAATGAGATAAGCCAGGCACAGAAAGACAAATGCCACATGATCCCACTTCAACGTGGCATCTAAGACAGCTGAACTCAGAGAAGCAGAGAGTGGAAGGGCGGGTACCAGGGCCAGGGAGAGGGCAGGGGAGATGTTGGTCAAAGGACCCAAAATTCAGCTGCACAGGAAGAATGAGTTCCAAGGTCTGTTGCACAGTACGGTGACTATAACTAGTAGCAATGTAACATATACTCGAAAATTGCTAAGATGGTATATTTTAAACGTTCTAACCACACAAAAAAATAGTAAGTATGTGAGACAATGGATGTATTAATTAGCTTGATTTAGCCATTCCACAGTGTATGTATATAAATATGTACCAAACATCATGTTGCCCATCATAAATTTTCCAATTAAAAAATTAACTAATGTTAAAAATTTCAATGCAATATAAAATGGCTATTGAAAAATAATATCATAGTCAAGAAAACGTAGTTAAAACTGATTTGTCTGGGTTTTGTCATCTGGAGTTGTTACTTCTAACGTTGCATATCTGACAAATTATTTTGACATGAAGAGATAAATTTTAGGTAAACAACCGGACACTGGGGTTTTGGGTGAGGCAGGATCTCCTAGGCTGCATGATGGCGTCACTGCAAATAGACCAGCTTTCTCCCGAGCGTGAAGCCCACCCTGCAGCACGACTCTGAGTCACCGAAAGGAAGTCAAATTATGTGCACTGTGATCCGGGTTCTCTGTATTTTAGTATATTTGAATTATTATTTTTCTTGAGACAGGGTCTCTCTCTGGCCCAGGCTGGAGGGCAGTGGTGGGATCACAGCTTACTGTCGCCCTGACCTCCTGGCCCTAAGTGATCCTCCTGCCTCAGCCTCCTGAAGAACTGGGAATACAGGCACACACCAACACACCCAGCTAATTTTTATAGACGTTTTTAGAGATGGGGGTCTCACTATGTTGCCCAGATTGGTCTAAACTCCCAGGCTCAAGCGATCCTTCCACCTCAGCCTCCTAAAATGCTGGGATTACAAGCATGAGCCCCCATGCCTGGCGTCTTTGAATTCTTTGGGAACGAACCGATGGTGACGTCTGGCTATAATATAACGTAGCCACCGCTCTTCCCTGGGCTTCTCTTCTCGCTCCACCTCTACCTTCCTTCAGGATTCAAAGAAAACATAGTCTTCATCAAAAAGAATTGCTATTATATTCTTAATTAATCAGATAATTTATCTTCAGCCAGGCTTGGAAAAATATTATGTTTTTACTTCAATATGAGTGTTAGAGTTTGAATATTTATTTTCAAAAATACAGCTCCCATTTTCCAGGGTATATGTTTATGAAAGAATTTGTCTGTTTCAAAGACACATGGGTGGTGTGGCTTTTTATGGCTTTGGTAAATTGCAGCTGACAAAATAATGAGGATATTAAGCCTGCGTCCTCGGAGAATATGAAGGATGGAGAGGAGGCGAAGAGTCTGGCCAAGCGTAACATACAGCCAGCTCTGGCTCTCGGTCTGACCTCTGACATCTGAGGTTTGGATTCGTTACTCTTGTGAATTCCTTGTTCTAAGAACAACTTAAGAAATGAGGGATGTCTCCTAGGCATTGAAGGGCTCTTGAAGGTCAAAGGCACATGACTCAAATTTGCATCAGACGAACAGGTCTTTGTGACTAAAGGAAATGTCCTAGATAAAATATGCTATTGCTGTGTTTGACTCACATGTGGAAAAGCCATACAGTCACCCACAAGGAATCATGTTTGAAAGGGTCTATTTCATCCTAGGTGCCCTCTTGGGTGTAAGGAGATGTTACTGTTTTCTAATCCCCAACTAATTAGATTACAGTTGTCAAAACAAGTAGCTTCAGCCTGAGAATGAGGATGTAACCAGAGTGTAAAGGATGCAAAGCAGTTACCAAATTTTCTTCTGATAACCAATCAGGACTATCAAGGTACATTTATTATATTCTCAGTTATGTTATTTTTTATTTTGCAAGATACTGTATGAGAAGTATAGGGATACCATGAAAAGGAAAGTATTTCAAACAGTAGCTGGAACTACCTCCAGGGTACTGCAGAATTTATAAAATTCATTATTCAATTCACTCAAACAAACTAAATATCATAGCATTTTAGGATACAATCAAAGGCATATATTAAAATAGATTATCTGGATGGGAATAAGATGTAAAATCACTACATAAGGGTACATGATTTTTCAATAAACATGTAGGAAGGAAAGGTGGCAAAAGAATGGGAGAGGTGAAGAAAAACAAAGAAAAAATAAGAAGAAAAGAAACAGAAGATAAGGAAGAGGAAAGAAGGAAATTTTCCCATGCCAAGCCCTGCACTAACTTAGAAGTGGAGACACAGGTGAAGACCCAGCCCTGAAATTAAGAAACTGACATTGGAGCCAAGTGTCAGACACTGGAAAAACTCACGGTGATACAGTGTGATAAGGAGGGAAAAAGACTTTACATACACACACATTTCATTTTAATTATTTTAATTGTCCTCATAGCAAAACTGTATAGTATGACAAATCAAATTCTAACAGATAATTACCTAAAATGAAAGGAAATCAAAAATTGTATTCAATTTTCATCTACTATTGGAGGAGATCACTTTCAAAAGTATAAAATAAGAGTTTTACCCTGTAATATCTTCAGAAGCATATGAAGAAAGAAGAATATACCAACTTAAAGAAAATAGATATAAATTTATATGCATGCACCACAGTTTTTTAAAGAACATCTTGGGAAAATATAACTACTTTAAGAAAGATACTATTTTTTTATAAAGCTCTAAATATTATTAACAAAGACATAACTGTAAGAAATCGTTACTTTGGTAACCCAAATGATAAATGGAAACTAACATCAAAAGAAAAACTAATTCAATAGCTGAAGATAATGTTACAGAGAAAAATCAAAAGTCAATGAATGTTATGTTCTTCATACATATAAAAGCATAATAAAATAATAATTACGAAATATTTAATGAGAAAAAAGCTAAATGTGATTTGAAATTACTATTAGAAAAAAGAAAAAGTAACAGTTCATATTAAGTCAGATTTCATATGTCTATATGGTCTGTAAAAGAAGTTAGATAAAAATGATAAATGGTTTACTATTCTCATTTTTTAAAACCTATAAATCTAGTATGTATTCATTCTAGCATTACAGACTTGCTGACCAGGTATAGTAAATAATCTATTATGGAATTGAAAATGCCTAGAAACAGAAATCCATTTACCGATGCCTGTTTTCCTTAACTTGATTAATATCCATTTCTGTGAAATGCCCAACTAGCAAATGTGTGACCAATGGCTATCCAAGTAACTAGCCTTGGGTCTTTAAATACAATTCAATCTAGCTGATATAACAAAGACGTCAACATTTTTAAAGATTAGCACCATCACTTAGCACACTGAATCCATCAACACATCAAAAGCATTGTATACCATAGAGGGATTAGATAACAGGAGATTTATCCCCAGAATGCAAGGGTAGCTCAATACAAAAAATTCAATCAATGTAATCACATTGATAGAATAAAGGAAACACACACACAAGCAACTCAATAGATGCAGAAATAGCATTTGACAAAATTCAATGGCATTTTATGATAAAAACACTCAACAAACTAGGAATAGAGGGTAACTTCTTTCACACGATAAAGGACAATTGAAAACTCCACAACTGACCTCATACTTTATTGTGAAAGTTTTCACCCTAAAGTCCAAAACAAGATAAGAATGAACATTTCACACTTTTATTCAATGTTTTCCTGGATATCTTAAGAGCAATAGGTAAGAAAAGAAATAAGAGCATCACATTCAAATTGGAAAGGAAGAAATAAAACTATATTCACAGATGACAGGAGTATGTATACAGAAAATCCCATAGAATATACACACACCACACACATGCCCACAAAACAAACAAGCAAAAATCTACTAGAGCTTCTAAACAAATCCAGTGATGTTTCTGAGTTCAACATCAAAATCAACATCAAGATCAACATCCAAGAAACAGCTGTGCTTCTATACACCAGCTATAAATAATTTGAAAAGTAAGAAAGCAATTCCACTTATGATAGTATCCAAAAGAGTAAAATACCTAGAAATAAATTTAACCAAAGAAGTGAAAGACTTGTGCACTGAAACTACCAAACACTGCTGAAATTAAAGAAGATCTAAATAAATGGGAAGATATCCCATGTTTATGAACTGCACTTAGTATTGTTAGTATGAGAATATTCCCCAAAGTCATCTACAGATTCAATGCAATTCCTATCGAAATTCCAATGGTCTTTTTTGAAGAAATGGAAAAGGTGATTCTCAAATTCATCTGAAAGTGCAAGGAGTCCCAAATACCTAAAACGACCTTGAAAATGAAAAACAAAGTAGGAAGACTCACAATTCCCAATTTCAAAACTTTCACCATAAGGTCAAGAACAAGAGAGAGGAACACTGCAGATGAGAATGTCATATGATGCAGTCACTGTGGAAAGTAATCAAAACAGTGTCATCCTGGCTTAGGCATAGATGTGAACCAATGGAATAGAATTACAGTCCAGAAATAAACCCCAACATCTATGGTCAAATGATTTTTCACAAGGGTACCAAGACTGAAAGGGGAAAGAAGTCTCTTCAATCCCTACCTAACATACACAAAAAGTTAACTCAAGATTAATCAATGGCCTAACCGTGAGTTAAAACCACAAAACACTTAGAAGAAAGCACAGGTAAACCTTCTGATGTTGGATTTGGCAATGAAGTCTTAGATTTGGCATGAAAAGAACAGGCAAGGAAAGAAAAAAATAGATACGTTCAACTTCATAAAAACTTTTGAACACCAAAGAACATTATCAAGAATATGAAAAGGCAATCTATAGAATGGGTGAAAACACTTGCAAAATTATATATCTCATAAAGTTTTCATATTTAGAGCAATTTTAAAGAACTCTTACAACTTAACAAAAAACGCAAAAAAAAAACATTAAAAGATGAGCAAAGGACATTTCTTCAAATAAAATATACAAATGGTCAAAAAGCACATGAAAAGATGTTCACTGTCACTGGTCATTAAAGAACTGCAAATCAAAAACCACAATGAGATACCACTTCATACCTACTGGAATGGCTTTCATCAAGAAAATGAAGAATAAAATGTGTTGACAAGGATGTGGTGTAACAGGAGCAAGAACGCTACAGATGAGAATGTCATATGATGCAATCGCTGTGGAAAACACCCCAGCAACTTCTCAAAAATTTAAACACGAAATTATTGTATAACCCAGCAGTTACTCTCCTAGGTATATATCCAAGATAAATAAAAACGTGTCCACACAGAAACTTGCACACAAATGTTTATAGCAGAATTATTTACAATACCCAAAATGTGGAAATAGCCCAGTTGTCCATCAACAGATAAAGGGATGAACAAATTGTGGTACACATGCAATTAAATATTACTTAGTCATAAATATCGTTTTGCTATAACATGGATGAATCTTAGAAACATTATGTCCAGTAACAGAAGCCACATAGTGAAAAGGTCACATAGTGAATTACTTCTTCTATATGGTTTATCTTGAACAGACAAATCCATAGAGACAGAAAGCAGATTAGAGATTACCAGGGAGCAGAGACTCCCTCTCTTTCCTGTCCTCTCATTGTAGAAATCTGGTTTATTAACATAGTGGAGTGCCAGGACTAGTTGTCTAATTTGTGTATGTTTTTCTTCCCTATTTTTCATCTCTTTGTCTTTTAGCTCTAGCTTCCAAAAGATTTCAACAATGTTTTCCAACTCTTTCACTGAATTGTAACTTTTTGTCATGTATGATTTTAATATTTTTTTATTGGAACCAACCCAAATGTCCATCAATGACAGACTGGATTAAGAAAATGTGGCACATATACACCATGGAATACTATGCAGCCATAAAAAAGGATGAGTTCATGTTCTTTGTAGGGATATGCATGCAGCTGGAAACCATCATTCTCAGCAAACTATCATATGATTTTAATTTCTAAAAGTTCATCTTTATTCTCTGAATGTTTTTGTCCCATAACATCTCATTGCATTACATGATTACTTAGGTACAAAGTGTTTCTCTGGGGTAATAAAAACATTTTTAAAATGTATGTTGCTAGAAACTGCACAACATGGTGAATGCACTATCACTGAATTCCACTTTAATATGGTGGATCATACGTTGTGAATTTCAACTTGATAAAAACATAAACATAAATAGAAATTGAATGTTTTTAAAATTTTCCTTTTAAGATAATCTTGTTTTCTAATAAATGCCACAGGTTAAAATGACTACTTTGGAGGAAAAACAGACAAGGATTCTGTTCTTGCATAAAATAACCATTCTGTGGGAAGTTGTACAGAGCCACGTGGGACTAACCTCAGAACTTGAGAGGGTGGAAAAGGAGTAGCGGGGATAGGAAACCAATTTGTGTCTCATGAAGATGAGCTCCCTAAGTATGCTTCTACCAACGCTGTCCACACGTTGAGACTTAGTCCAGTGATGCCTGTTTCCTCTCAATATGATGCATGTAAACATATTATATATTCTACATTACTTAGACATATACCAGAGAAATAAATTTTAACAGAATAGAATAAAATCGTAAAATTATACAAGTATGAAATAAGCTGAAGAAATGAATCAGAAAGAAAAATGAAATCAGAAAATGGTACTAAATGACCCCACTAAATGGCCCTAGGATAGAAGGTATTTGAGAGTTCACTTGTTCACTAGAATTTGGTGGTAACCCCAACATCAACATTTGAAGCACTTCCTCGGTCACTCATGGCCAAGTGCAGAGTGGTGAAAACTCTGAGTCTCCCACATGCATGTTCACATGCCTGCCTCTTGCTTCTGTTGCCTTCTGTAAACAAGCATCCTTTTGCAGCATATTTCCTGCCACATTTTTGTATTTTTGCACTTTTTGTTGCTGATTTCTGTCTAGTGTGCCTCCCCTAGGCCTGATGCTGAAGTGCTGACCAGCATCCCTGAGCACAAGAAGGCAAAATCTATAATAAAATCACACTCACATACACACAAACAACTTTGTCAGGAGGGTTTATCTTTCATTTGTCTTCATGTATTTTTAGTTTTAATCTTTACTTTTTACCAAAGCTATCCTTGCAGAGGCAACCCTTCTTCCTCCTTTACCAACACTTTAGACAATAGCTCCCTCTTTCTACATCACATACTTGCAATGACCCTTTTCTCTTGAGCTCCTACCCAGGCAGCCCAGGACTCAGCCTGCTTCTGCCCCCAGCCCCCATCATCCTCCAATGATTGCACGGTAACTTGGGTTAGATCAATATTCAACATTTACACTTTTGTGGTTGTACAAATTCAGTTGACAGATACAACGTGGAATAAACCATGAGCCTGTTATTTAGCAAAGATTTTGTTGTTTCAAGAGTTAATAATTGTTTTTAATTTGGTTATTCTCAACTAATACAATGCTAAATCTTCTCTCAAAGATTTCAGACACATGCAATTTCTCTCATTTCTTCCTGAAGAGGGAAGCGTCTAGACAAGCTATCCTCCACTGGATGCACAGACATCATTCTGAGACCTCCCTGATCCACCATCCTGGGAAAGCCCTTTCCCCCTTCCCAAATGCCTGCTTCCTTCCTTCCTGGTCTCCCCTCCACTTTGGTGAGATGCCTGCTCCAGCGGCATCCTCAAAAAGGGCACAGAGGCGAATGTTGTCTGAAAATGCCTGATAATATCTGAGAATGTACATAGGCTGATTGAGAGTTGGGCTGGCTGAAGAATTTTTAAGTGGAAACCCTTTCACGGCCATGCTGGGCTGGCCTCATGGCTGCCCTGCAGATGGCTCATTGCTGGGCCCACGCGTTTATCTGCAGCCTCTACAGCTTTTCACACTAAACTGAAGTTTCCCAGTGTTGTGTCTTAGGTTGGGCCCTTGTTTTTTATTTCAATCAGGAAAATAATGTCTTTTAGTTCTGGACATTTTTTATTGCATTATTTTAATGATTTAACTCCCTGTATTTCCTCTACCTTTGCCTTCTGGATTCCTTATTAACATAATGTAGCTCCAGGACTACTTGTCTAAGTTTTGTATTTTTCCTTTCATATTTTCTGTCTTTGCCTTTTAGCTCTGGCTTCCAATAGATATCTTCAACAATATTTTTCAACTCAAATTTTAAGTTGTGATCACAGATTTTTAATTTCTAAGAACGCTTCTTTATCCTCAGAATGTTTCTAATAACATTTCTCATTTGATGATTATGATATCATCTGCAATCCTCCTTGGGATATTAATGATTATGTATTTTAGTTTTCTTCTGCTTAAAAAGTCTTCAAATTTTTATATTTCTTTATTGTTTACTCCGTTCTCTATCTTTCCAGCTATGAATTTTCCTAATATGCCCAGTAACTGCTGGTGCTCTCTTCCTAGCTTAACTGAGAAGTATTAAACAACCGACTGATCAGGAAATACAGACACACTGCATTCCAAGACACCATGTCCACCCTGCAGTGGGCCCCGGACACATTCAGCCCTTTGGAGGTAGAGCACACACTTCCCTTCAGTTGCTCATTGGACACTGAGTTCTGTCAATGTTCTTTCTCTTTAAGCATCTCCAGGACTAGATTTGGAAAACACACCCTCCCTGCTTCCTTCTTTAAGGCGACTGACTCCCTGAGGGCTGGGAGGCTGTCATTAACCCCTCTCCAAACACAGCTTTCTTATTCTGGGGCCAGTGGAGTGAATGCTGCCATCCGTGACGCTGAGATCCATCTGTCCCAGGATCATCTGTGATGCAGCCTGCAGCGTCTCTTGCTAAAAAAGAAAAAATACCAGTTTAACTTCTCTAAAGGGAGTGGGAGGCTTGGCCTGGTGGTGCACACCTGTAATCCCAGCTACTGCGGAGGCTGAGGCGGGAGAATCGCTTGAACCGAGGAAGCAGAGGTCGTAGTGAGCAGAGATTGCACACTGCACTCCAGCCTGGGTGACAGAGAAAGACTCCATCTCAAAAACAAACAAACAAAAAGAGTGGGTGTAGGTGGGAGAGGAGAGAGTGTGAGGGTGGAGAACAACAGCTCAAGCGCGGGCTGGCATCTAGGGAAAGGGACTTGGCTGGTTGGTCCCTGTGCTCAGGATGCAGCTTCCTGAAGCCTCCACACCAGCCCACCCAGAGTACACTGGCAACCACCCAAGTCCAGGCAGGCACCTGCAGGGAGATGCTGCCAACAGGAACAAGATTTGGATGCTTCATCGATTTCAGAGAAAATGAAATTTGAAATAAAATCCATATGCACACAGTTTTAGAATCTCTGTCAGGAGGAACATTCTACAGAATCAATACTGTAAATGAGGACCAGCGACCCTTGCGCTGCCTAGCATGGAGGGCTGTCAGTCAATGTACCTGCCCTTTCTTCAGTCACAGTAAACGGAGGCACCACAGCCGTGGAGTGCAAAGCACCGGCTTTTCTGCAGAGCCAGCTGAGAGCTACAGATTGTGTATCCATAGAATTACATTTTTAAAGATGCTCAAGGTTATTTTTAACCTTTTATACTCTTTTCTGGTTTTCACTGTTCAGAAGCTATTTTAAAGTTCTTTCTTCTTCATTAACTATGGGAATGCAGAGGACACTTAACTGCAAATTGTGAATGAAGGAGGAAGGGGCCACCACAAGCCGGGAAGCCTCTGAGCTGACTCCAAGGAGAGAGGGGCACACCTGAGTGAAAGGGATAGCACACCTGGGGCAAGGGAGAGTCACACCTGGGTCAGGGGAGGATCACACCTGGGTCAGGGGAGGGGCACACCTGGGGCAGGGGAGGGACACGTCTAAGACAGGAGAGGGCCAAGGCTGTGGACAATCCCCTGGATCACCACCTATCCAGACCCCAACCCAGTTGTCATGGCCCCTGGCCCCAGTGTATCGTCTGTGTTGTGACCTCCTTCGTATTGTTCCCATGCTGGCCTGAGGCACTGGCCCCAGCTTATGTCTGCCTGCAGTGATTGTATCTGTGTGACTTACAGGAGCAGCACCTTAGATTTTCAAGTTTGTCCTCTGTTTCTCCCCCTACAAACTAGACTGCATCATTGCTGGTGTTTGCCCCACTGCACTCTCTCTTGATGTTAAGCCTGGCCTCCTCTGGGGGGTGGTTTCAGTCTGCACTCTGGAGCCTCTTCACTTCTAGATTTGGGGTAGGCGAGGGGACGCTATTCATGCTTTCTCATATAATAAAAACTGAGTAGCATCTTGTTTTCGTAAATATTCTTTAGGAATCTTCTATCCTGGATGCATCTTCTTTCCCCTTTAAATTCCTCCATGCTGTGCTCAGACCTCACCTCTGCCCTTCCACTGCCTGGGTCTCCTCTCAAGGAATCTCACTCCTCCTAACTTCACCTTCACTCATCTTGGATGCAGTGGTTCTGCTGCTTCTTTGCAAAGCATCAGCTGAAGAGAGACGCTGTGGATTTGGATGTCATTGTGGGAGTTTGGAAAGTGGGTGGAGGGGAGGGAGTACAGGGGAGAGGGAGGTGCAGAGCACTGTTCCCCCTACTCCTACGGTGGGGTGGGGAGCTGACCAGTTAATGCAAACTGGGATGGAACCCAGCAGTGCGGGGGAGTCAGAAAATGAGAATGAATATTAAATAAAGATGTGATGATTGGAAGAAAGTAAGATTTGACAGGTCTAGCTGAAGATGTATTTCACTTTAAAGCGTAAGAACCAAACACAAAAGAAACACGTCTTAATTCCCTTCAAAAGAGTGCATCAAACATTGTGGACTCCTATTGTGTGTGTGTGTGTGTGTGTGTGTGTGTATGTGTGTTTTGTGTGATTTCTGTATCTAAGTACAGATTACATGCTGTTACTTATTTTTTGTGGTTTTACTTATTTGTCAGATATTTTTACTTATTTTTTGTTTTTATTTATTGTTGTTTTTCAGGGTTTTTCTTTTTCATTGAAGTAAACTGCTCATGTAGTCAAATGCCCGTATCTGAAGGGTACATGTTGGTCTTTGGTGAACACATGCATTCATGGAACTACCATGCCCGTATCTGAAGGGTACGTATTTGAGTTTGGTAACAACACATGTATTCATGGAACTATGTTGCTAGTATCTGGAGGCTACAGTATTAGTTCATTTTCATGCTGCTATGAAGAAATACCTGAGACTGGGTAACATATAAAGGAAAGAGGTCTAATGGACTCACCATTCCACATGACTGGGGATACCTCACAATCATGGCAGAAGGTGAAGGAGGAGCAAAGGCACATCTTACATGGTAAAAAGCAAGAGAGCATGTGCAGGGGAACTGCCCTTTATAAAACCATCAGATCTCATGAGGTTTATTTACTATCAAGAGAACAGCATGGGAAAATCCACTTCCATGATTCGATTACCTCTCATTGGGTACGGAAACTACAATTCAAGATGAGATTTGGGTGTGGACACAGCCAAACCATATCATTCTGCCCCTGGACCCTCCCAAATCTCATGTCCTCACACTTCAAAACCAATCATGCCTTCTCAACAGTCCCTTAAAGTCTTAACTCATTTCAGCATTAACTTAAAAGTCCACAGTCCAAAGTCTCCTCTAAGACAAGGGAAGTCCCTTCCACCTATGAGCCTATAAAATCAAAAGCAAGTTAGTTACTTTCTAGATACAATGGGAGTAGAGGAATTGGGTAAATACACCCATTCAAAATGGGAGAAATTGGCCAAAACAAAGAGGCCACAGACCCCATGCAAGTCTGAGATCTAACAGGGCAGTCATTATACCTTAAAGTTCCAAAATGATCTCTTTTGACTCCTTGTCTCACATCCAGGTCATGCTAATGAAAGAGGTGGGTTCCCACAGCCTTGGGCAGCTCTGCCCCTGCGGCTTTGCAGGGTACAGCCCACCATCCTGACTGCTTTCACAGGCTAGTGCTGAGTGTCTGCAGCTTTTCCAGGTGCATGGTGCAAGCAGTCAGTGGATCTGCCATTCTGGGGTCTGCTTAGACCCCAGCTTCACTGGACAGTGCCCCAGTAGGCGCTCTGTGTGGGGGTTCAAATCCCACATTTCTCTTCTGGACTGACTTAGCAGAGGTTCTCCATGAGGGCTCTGACCCTGCAGCACACCTCTGCCTGGACACCCAGGCATTTTCATACATCCTCTGAAATCTAGGCCAAGGTTCCCAAACCTCAATTCTTGTCTTCTGCACACCTGAAGAACTGGGATCACGTGGAATCTCCCATGGCTTGGGGCTTTCACCCTCTGAAACCATGGCTCAAGCTATATATTGGCCCCTTTTAGCCATGGCTGGAGCAGCTGGAATGCAGGGCACCAAGTCCCAAGGCTGCACACAAAAGGGGGGCCCTGGGCCCAGCCAGGGAAACCATTTTTCCCACTAGGCCTCCAGGCCTGTCATGAAAGGAGCTGCTGTGAAGGTGTCTGACATGCCAAGAGATGTTTTCCCCATTGTCTTAGTGATTAACATTTGGCTCCTCATTACTTATGCAGATTTTTGCTGCCAGCTTGAATTTCTCCCCAGATAATGTGGTTTTCTTTTCTACTGCATCATCAGTCTGCAAATTTTTCAAATTTTTATACTGTGCTTCCTCTTGAACTGTTTGCTGCTTAGAAATTTCTTCCACCAGATACCCTAAATCATCTCTCTCAAGTTCAGATTTCCACAGATCGCTAAGGCAGGGGCAAAATGCTGCCAGTCTCTTCACTAAAGCATAGCAAGAGTGACCTTTACTCCAGTTCTCAACAATTGTTCACCTCCATCTGAGACCACCTCAGCCTGGACTTTATTGTCCATATGACTATCAGCATTTTTGTCAAAGCCATTTAATAAGTCTCTAGGATGTTCCAAACTTTTCCACATCTTCATGTCTTCTGAGCTCTCCAAGTCTCTAGGAAGTTCCAAACTTTCCCACATCTTCCTATCTTCTTCTGAGCCTTCCAAACTGTCCCAACCTCTGCCTGTTATCCAGTTCCACTTCCACATTTTTGGGTATCTTTACAGCAGCACCCCACTCCCACTACAAATTTGCTGTATTAGTCCATTTTCATACTGCTGTGAAGACATACCCGAGACTGGGTAACTTATAAAGTAAAGAGGTTTAATTGACTTACACTTCAGCATGGCTGGCTACACCTCACAATCATGGCAGGTGAAGGAAGAACAAAAAAATGTCTTACATGGCAGCAGGCAAGAAAGCATGTTCAGGGGAACTGCCCTTTATAAAACCATCAGATCTGGTGAGATTTACTATCATGAAAACAGCACAGGAAAAATCCACCCCTATGATTCAATTACCTCCCACCAGGACCCTCCAAGATGAGATTTGAGTGAGGACACAGCCAAACCATATCAGGTACATATTTTAGTTTGGTGAACACATACATTCATGGAACTATCATGACAGTATCTGAAGGGTACATGTTGGTCTTTGGTGAAAACATGCATTCATGGAACTACCATGTCCATATCTGAAGAGTACATGTTGGAATTCGGTGAACACATGGATTCATGGAACTATCATGCCAGTATCTGAAGGGTACATGTTGGGGTTTGGTGAACACATGGATTCAAGGCACTACCATGCCCATATCTGAAGGGTATATGTTAGTGTGTGTTGAAAGAATGCATTCATAGAACTGTCATACCAGTATTTGAAGGGTACAAGTTAGTGTGTGGGTGAACATATGCATTCACAGACCTATCATGCCAGTATCCAAAGGTTACATGTTAAGGTTTGGTGAATGTGTGCATTCATGGAACTACCACGCCAGTTGTATTAGTTTCCCATGGCAGCTTTAACAAATTGCTGCAAATTTGATGGCTTAAACCAACACACATTTATGCCCACACAGTTCTGGCAGCTAAATGACCAATGGGTTTCACTGGGACAAAATCAAGGTGATGGCAGGGTCCTGCTTCTTGTGGAGGCTCTAGAGCCCATCTGCTTCCTTCCCTTCTCCAGCATCTGGAGGTCACCCTCATTTATTGGCTTGGGTCCCTGAATTGCATCACCTTTTCCTTCTTGTGTCCATTGTTTTCTCATCTTCTTCCTCATCTGTCTGCAAATCTCTCTCTGCTCCCCTTTCATAAAGACACACGTGATTACATTTAGAGCTCACTGGGGTAATTCAGCATGATCTACAAATTTCAAGCTCCTTAACGTAATCACATTTGCAAATTCCCTCATCCATGCAACATTCTCAGGTTCCAGGGATTAGGATTTGGATAACTTTGGAGGCCATTCTTCAGAAGACCACACGAGTCAAGATGGGTAAATATCTCTGTTGTCCCAGAACATCCCATTCTGCTCCAACTGCATCAGGAAACAGCCAGCAACTCCTGCAGGCACCGAGGTTCTGGTTCCTGTCAAGACAGTGTCTGTTCTTAAACTTCCTATCAAGGGAATCATGCAATACTTACACTTATGCCTGGGTTTTTTACTCAGCATGTTTTTCAGATTGTGTTGTTGTGTCCAATTCCTTTTAATTGCTCAGTAGCATTTTGCTGTATGATTGTATCATCTCTTTAAAATCTGTTTTCCTGTTGATGGGTACTTGGTTAAGGCTTTGGCAATTATGAGTAAAGCTACTACAAACATTCTTATACAAGTATTTTTGTGGACAGTTATTTTTATACTTCTTGGGTAAATACCAGTGCAGTGTAACAGTCATAGAGCAGGTGTATTTTTACCTTAATGAGAAACTTCCAGTTTCCAAAGTGCTTGGTCTATGGCCCTTCCTGAGGACCTGTTAAGAGTTCAAGGTGCTTCACAATCACCTCAACAATCAGTGTGGTTGAATTTTTAATCTTAGCAAATGGTATACACTGTGCAAAGTGGTATCATCTGACATTAATTACATTATCCTATCTAATATTTTTGATATTTTAATGTTTTTATTGAACATGAATATATTTAGTGGAATATATGTATAAGTCATTGAATCATTTGTATTTATTTTTATTTGTTGGAACTCTTTATATGTTCTTTACAGAAATGTTTTGCCTGATATGTGTATTATGAATATTTTCTCTAAGCCTGTTTTGCTTTCGTGTTGTCTTAATGATCTGTTTTAAATAGAATAATTTTTAACTTCGATACAGCTTAATGTTCCAATTTGCTCCTTAGGTAAATGCTTTATTTTGTTCACCATAAGAACTTTTACCTACTCCACAGTTGCCAGAACATTCTCCTATGTTTTCTCTTAGAAGCTTTATAGTGATAGCTTATATTTTGTATTGATCTATGAACCATAGTTTACATGTGTAGTGAGAAGTAGGGATATGGGTTGTTTTTTCTCCACATTTTTTTTCCCATTATCCCAGCATCATATAAAAGAAAATATTCCTTTCTCCATTTAACTTCTCTAGAACTTTTGCGAGAATTCAATTTACCTCCCACGTGGGTGTCTATTCCATCCTTCTCCTTGTTTCACTGATGGAATGGTCTATGTGTGTACTAATATCACACTGTCTTCATTGCTAGAGCTCTATAGTAGGTATAATGAAATTAGGTAGAATGTGTCCTGCTGCTTTGCTCTTTCTTTTCAGAAGTATTCGGGTTATTCTGAGTCCTTTGCTTTCCATATACATTTTAGATTTAACTTGTAATTTTTTTCAAATCATACTGTTGAGATTTTGATTGGGATTGCATTGAATCTAAAAATCTATTTGTGGATATTTGAATTCTTAACAAAATTGAGTGTCTAAATTAATGAAAATAGTGTTATCTCCATTTGCTTAGGTCTCCTTTAATTTCACTGTATATGTTTTGCTCATTTTTATAAAATATGCTATTAAATACTTTGTTTTTTCACTCTATTATAAATAACACTTAATCTCATTTTCCACGATTGATGCTATCATATGGAAGTACAATCAATTTTTATATTTATTTTGTATCTTATGGCCTTGCTAAATTCACTTACTAACTCTCATAGTTATTTTGTATATTCCTGAGAATTTCCTGCATCAACAATGGTGACATATGTGAGCAAAGACAGTTTTGTTTCTTTCTTCCAATCTATATACCTTTTTATTTCTGTTTCTTGTGTGATTGCACTGACTAAAAGCTCTGGTTCAATGTTGATTTGACATAATCAGAAAGAATATCTTTGTCTCATTCCTGACTGTAGGAGGAAAGCCTTCAGCATTTCACCATTAAATGAGCTGTAGGTTTTTCATAGATTCCCATTCACAGATTAAGGATGTTTCTTTTCATTCTATGTTTACACTTGCTGAAAGTTTTATTTAACATGAATGCATGTTTAATGTCATCAAATGTTTTCCACGTATATTAAAATCATCATAATTTTTTTCGTCTTTATTCTGTTAACATACTGATTTTTATTGATGGATTTTCAAATGTTAAATCAACCTTGTATTCCTGGGATATATCCCACTTGATAATGATCTTTTATCCTTTTATTTGTCAGTGTGTTGTTACAAAGCTTTTGAGATTATGTTCCTGGAGAATAATGCCTTTGTCATGTTTGGTATCAGGGCTTTGTGGGCTCACAGAATACACTGCAACATGTCCTCCACTGTCCTCTACTTTCCATCAGAGTTTATTAAAGTTTCTGTTATTCCTTCCAGCGTTATTCTAGATAGCACCATCTAGACTCAAAGCATCTTTGTGGCAAGGTTGTTTTTATAAACTTCAATACCCTTTAATACAAAGGTTCAAATTTTTTACTAGATATATGGTTATTCAAATTTTTAACTTATTTTTGTGTCATTTTTATTAAACTGTATGTCAAACAATTTCTCCATTTTCTCCCAGTTATCAAATTTACATGAATAACTTTGTTCATAATATTCCCTCATAATATTTCTAAATTTTGTAGAAATTGCAGTGAGATCTGCTTTTTTATTTCTGATGATAGTTTGTGTTTTCCCATTTTTCTTGATTGGTATATCTAGAGGCTTGTATTTTTTTCTGTTCAAAGAACCAACTTATAGCATTTATAATTGTCTTTAATGTTTACATTTCTCTATTTTACTTATTTCAGCTCTTTATTATTTACCTTATTCTATTTATTTGGGTTTTTTTCTTTTTCTAGTTCCTTAGATGTAAAAATACATTTATTGTTATTTTCTAATATCAGCATTAAAATCTCTGGACTTTCTTATAAACAGATATTGCTATGTTTATTTTCATAGAGTTCAAATATTTGTAAAAATGTTTCTAGTGCTTTCATCCCTTTCCCATGAGTTATTAAAAAATGTGATTTAATTTCCAAGGATTTGGGTGTTTTCTAGATTGGGGGCAGTTGTATCAATTTCTGAGAAATGATGTTAAAAATCTTCACTATAATTTTGTATTTGACTTTTTCTCCCATTCTATCATGCTTCTTTCATTTATTTTGAGGCACTATATTTAGCTACCTACATTACTAATGATTATTTGGTCTTCCTACAAACTTGAAATTTTTATAACTATTAAATACTCCTTTTTATTTCTTGTAATAATTCCTGCATTAAGTCTACATTGTCTGGTACTAATATAGCCAATTTAACTTTTGTATTTTGATTGCCTGGTATATTTTTTTCATCATTTTTACTTTCAACTTATGTTTCTTCATATTTAAAGTCTCTTGCAGGCAGCAGGTAATTAAGTCTTACATTTTTATTCAGTCTGACAATCTCTGCAATTTAATTGTAATATTTGGCCCATTTACAATTAACATAATTATTGATATGATTGGGTTTCCAAAATGGAATCTTAAGACTGGCATGTGAATGAAGCTATCCTGATAAGTGAAAAAACAGATGGTGAATAAATTAAAACCTCAGCTAATAATTAGCTAACCCCTAGCCAACACCCTGCCAAACACCAGACTTAAGTGAGGTCAACCTACATCATGCATCAGGTACCTGCTGGCCACCAACAAACCTGCCAACTATCCACTGAAAGAGCCCTCCAGAGAATGGCCAAAGAACCACCCATCTAACCTACATAATTGTGAGCTGAATAAAATGACTATTATTTTAACTATTAAGTTTTGAAGTCATTTGTTACCTAACCAAAATTACTGATACACTATCTCACTGACTACTGTTTAATTAATTTAATTATACTTTCCTCTGATTATCCCACCTCTAATTTAGTCCAATTTTTTTTTGCCTGATACTTTCCCATATTATGGATCTATCAAAAAAATCTGTCAAGCCCACTTTTTGATTAAAAAAATAAATTTTTCCTAAATTTCACTTACTGGATGATTTGAGATTGTTTGATGTCTAAGACTTCTTCCCATCTTTGAGAGATGACATGTTTTCTCAGATCATCCCACTTCACCTACCTAAGCTTTCATTCTGATAATTAGGAGCTTTCATTCTGATAATTAGGAGCCCTATTTTTCTTTTACCATATTTACTCATCCTTTACCTTTCCCGTTCTTTCAAAAACTTATCTTCAACATTCTATCAATTATAGCACCTTACGTAGGCAAGCAAAACTCTCACTCATGTCTACTATTGAATCAGTACTTAGATAGGGACTATGGTGTTGCTGAGAAGAATTAATGGCCCTGAAAATCAAAATACATGGGAATATTTGTATATTAATATAAGGTCATCCTGAAAATAACCAAGGGAAAGAATGAGACCCTTTTAAAAGTGTTGCTGGTCATCAACCCACAAATACGTCTAAACATAGTAAGTTTGTGGATACAGGTCATGGGCACATTGTCGTCAATATATGTCACTGATGAGAAAAACTAGCTCTCAAGCTTACTTCCACCCTACAGATAAATCAGGATATAAACTGAGAACTTTTCCACAGCCAGTGCAGAGGGCACTCAACTGCAGTCACATGCTATCCATACTGGTGAGAGTCCCATGTTCTTGCTGATTATGGCATAAAACAAGATTTTGCACAAAAACATATTTAACATTTTATTATATGTGTATATATATATATAAATTTCCATAATACTAACATATTTGGAGCCCCAGAATAATTTTTTACTATAAAATTCAGGGTGCCTGAGAAATGGCTCCAAAGACTAGAATATGAGGTATTGCTGTTGGCTAAACTATATTTGTTTTCATGCCCTCGCATTCTCACAGCACAATGTTTTATTTATGGGAACTCTATATAAAACTTGGAAAATTAAACAAAAACAAACAGATACAGTTTGATTCTGAGTCATGGGAGTTCAAAAATTACCAGCTCAACAATGTGTTCACGGGATCTTCATGACTCTCATCTTCTAAAACAGTATCATGATAGACATGGCAAAGATACTTAACACATGCCACCAATCCCACACCATCACTCCACTTTTGAGCCATAAAATGTTTCTCTTGGACCTGACATAGCAAGAGAGAGTTCCAGGTTCAGCAGGAGGCATCCCACGGGTGTGGAAAATAAGAAACCATGAAACTGGGTACATCTGGAAACACTGAGCTGTGTGTTGCAAGACAGGGGTGGAGAAGTTGACAGAGGACTATGAGTAATCTTTGCCAGCCAATTTGGCTTTATGAAGAACTATCTCTTCATCCATCTTCTTCTCATGATAGCTGTTGGGCATAACTATGGAACGTTAGAACTTAAGCTAAGTTCAGTGAGCAGAGATTCATTTTCATATTTGCCCTCATAGATTCTAAAACACCCAACAATTGGGTCACATGTAGGAGAATGAAACTGGATTCTCATCTCTCACCTTATACAAAAATCAACCAAAGATGGATCAAACACTTAAATCTAAGACCTGAAACTGTAAGATTTCTAGAAGATAACATTGGGAAAACCCTTCTAGACATTGACTTAGGCAAAGACTTAATGACCAAGCACCCAAAAGCAAAAGCAACAAAAACAGAGACAACTAGATGGGACTTAATGAAACTAAAAAGCTTCTGCACAGCAAAAGAAATAATAAGCAGAGTAAACAGCCAACCCACAGGTGGGAGAAAATCTTTGCAAACTATGCATCTGAAAAAGGACTAATATCTAGAATCTACAACAAACTCAAATAAATCAGCAAGAAAAAAAAGTCTCATCAAAAAGTGGGCTAAGGAAATGAATAGATAATTCTCAAAAGAAGATGTGCAAATGGCCAACAAACATGAAAAAATGCTCAATGTCACTAATGATCAGGGAAATGCAAATCAAAACCACAATGTGATACCACCTTACTTCTGCAAGAATGGCCATAATCAAAAAACCAAAAAATAATAGGTGTTGGCATGGATGTGGTAAAAAGGGAACACTTTTATACTGTTGGTGGGAATGTAAACTAGTACAACCGCCACGGAAAACAGTGTGAAAATTCCTTAAAGAATGAAAATTCCTTAAAGAACTACGATTTGATCCAGAAATCCCACTCCTGGGTATCTACCCAGAGGAAAAGAAGTTATTATATGAAAAAGATACTTGCACATGCATGTTTATGACAGCACAATTTACAATTGCAAAAATATGGAACCAGCCCAAATGCCATCAATGAGTGGATAAAGAAAATGTTGTATATATGTGTATATATTATGGAATACTATTCAGTCACAAAAAAGAATGAAATAATGGCATTTGCAACAACCTGGATGGTATTGGAGACCACTATTCTAAGTGAAGTAACTCAGGAAAGGAAAACCAAGTATCATTTGTTTTCCCTCATAAGTGGGAGCTAAGCTATGAAGATGCAAAGGCATAAGAATGATACAATGGACTCTGGAGAAATGAGGGAAAAGGTGGGAGGGGGTGAGGGATAAAACACTACACATTGGGTATGGGGTACACTGCTTGGGTGATGGGTGCACCCAAATCTCAGAAATCACCACTAAAGAACTTATTCGTGTAACCAAACACCACCTGTTCCCAAAAACCTATTGAAATAAAAAAAAACAGAATCTGAGCACACATACACACACACACACACACACACACACATAAATAAATAAATATATTTTTAAAAAGTGAAAGAAAGGAAAAGAGAAAGAAAAGAAAGAAATGAAAAGAAAAAGGAAGGAAGGAAGGAAGGAAAGACAAGAAAAGCAAGAAAGAAAAGAAAGGAAGGAAGGAAAGAGAGGAAAGAAAGAAAAGAAAGAAAGGAAGGAAAGAGGAAAGAAAGGAGGGAAAGAAAGAAAAGAAAAGAAGAAAAGAAAAGAAAAGAAAAGAAATGAAATGAAAAGAGAGGAAAGGAAGGAAAGCAAGCAAGCAAGCACGCACACTGCATTGGTATGAGCACTGCTTTGGAGCAGATCACATCGGAGCCTCAGTCTGCCTGCCACACCCTGCTCAAAAACAACAACAACAAAAGAAGACTCCAAAAAGGAAGAGAAGTCTCTAAGCTTTCCTTGTAGCACTAAAGGTTTCCATTCTCAATGCCTATTGTGTCCAGCCTGCCTCAGGGCTCAGAAGGCTGCCTGGGAGGAGCCCACCCCTCTTAGCCCAGAACAGCTCAGTGCCGTTCCTAACTGGAGGAGCCTTGAGACGCCATCATTGTCACTGAGAGGCTCATCTGGGAAGCTGACTCACAGGTTCTTTCTGCAAAGCACCAAGGAGAGTTTGTTGAAGAGAATCTAAGAATTCTAGTTGAAATTCATGGGACTCGACTTCTGAAGACACCTAGTGCTATAAGGGGAAAAACAAACAAAAAGGCCCTCAAGTGTCGGACTTGAAACACCAGAAGCACAGGGCATCTGGAGATCCCAAAGAGCCGACTGCTGAGCGGAGTGTTCCTGGGAGTCCGGTGACAGGAGTGGTGCCAGGCCAGGTGTGGGTGGCGAGTTGACGCTGCCCGGGTGTGGCGTAGAAAAGGTAAGGGAACATGAGCGTGTCAGCATGGTCCGCAGGGCCCCACAGCAGGAAGACAGTCTTCCCATAGCTGGTCATCCCTTCAAGTAGATTTGCCACTCCATCTTGAGATTCTCACCCTTCTCACCAGTTTGCCAACGTAGCAACATGTTTTCCCTATCTGTTTGCTTCATGTGATCTCAAAATCAAGTATCACATGCACAACGCCCTTCCTTCTGCACGCTCTTGACAAACAGCTCTCTGCAGCAGGGCAGCCCTGGTGAGCCTGCCCCGTGTCTTACAGCTGTATTTATAATGGCCAGTCCTCAAGCTGGGCCCACTTTCCCATGCACCCTCCTTGTCACATGGCTCCTCTCGCCTCTCTTGCCACCTGGCTGCTTCCTGGAGGTGCAGCAGGTGAAGGTGGGCGTGATGACAGAGACAGGTTTTACGCTAATCTTTTTAGATCCAAAGTAAATACTTTTAAATTTCTTTTATGGCATGGCTACTAGCCTGAAAGAGAAACACCACACTACCAGTTGCATTGGAAAAGAGGATAAATTACTACCAATTGTTCCTTTAGGTCAGACACCAGGTTAAACATTTCTCATTTATGAGCTAACTTCATGCACACAATTACCCTGCGTGATAGGGACTCTGGTTCCTGTTTTGCAGACGGGGAAGCTGGAATGTAAAACTTGCCTAAGGTCACATAGCCTGAATACAACTCCGGGATTCTGACTCCAAAGCCACATCCCTCCTGCTCCTCCCCACCTGCCCCACCCACATCCTCCTGTCTCCCTGAGCACACCCTCTGCCATCCATGGCTTACTTCTATCTGGGGACACAAAAGCCTCTATGCCTGGCCAGACATCAGAGACGAGTATGGTTAAAAAAAAAAATGACCTTATACATCACAGTTGACCTTTTCTCATGATTTGCCATAGGTGGAGTGGGTGGAACCTGTACACACGTTTCCATTTTTCACCTGTGGGATTCAAGAACTGTCGAGAATAGTGAATTGCCCATACTTTTTGTCAGTAGTAAAGCTAGGATCTGCTTCTCAGTCTCCATCTCCGTCATCACCCACAAACCAAGTCCTACTCCAGCCACACACGGGACGCTCAGGCATCCACACTGGGGGCAGAGCACACTTCCCTGAAAGCAGTGGTGTAAGTACTGGCATGTATCATTTGGATGAGACTTTTATACAACTTCTTTTACCTTATCTTTTGAGATCCAAAGTAAGTGTGTTTTAATGTCTAAACATTAATATTATTTTAGATGCTTAATATACTTTTAAATTTCTTTTATAGCATGGCTATCCTATTGTCTATAAATATAGGAAATATTCTACCAAAGGTATTATTACGTAGGCCATGGCACTTCATGGATTGTCTCAACTCCTGCCTAAAACGTCAGCGCTGGGTGATTTCCAAGTTGCAGGGACTCTGTGACTCCAATAGAACCCTGGGCTTTCAGGGCCATGTCACTGGGGTTTATTATCCAGCATCCACGGGTGAGCAGGACTCTGGGATTTTGATGCCATGTCACTGGGGTTTATTATCCAGCACCCAC
>NC_045448.1:272738-284883 GCF_002776525.5 Piliocolobus tephrosceles | reverse complement strand
TATTATCCAGCACCCACAGGTGAGCAGGACCCTGGGATTTTGATGCCCTGTCACTGGGGTTTATTACCCAGCACCCACGAGTGAGCAGGACCCCGGGTTTTCGGGGCCATGTCACTAGCGGTTATTATCCAACACCCACGGGTGAGCAGAACCCTGGGCTTTCAAAGCTGCGTAACTAGAGTTCATTATCCAGCACCCATGGGAGATACATCTGTGTGTCTTGGGCTGTGCTGGTCACCAGAAAAAAGAGAAGTGAGATAGGATCCCTGTCTATCAAGGGCTCGGAGCTAAGCGGAAATCTGTCCCATTTAGCCTGGTCCATCGCTCCAGCTGCAGACATGGTCCCCGTTGCTGCAGATGGAGCAGAAGTTGACTCTGTGCTGCAGGACAGAGCACCTCCACATGGGCTACCTCACACTGGCTGTCAGGAAGACCTGAATGTCTGGAGGTTTTCTCTCCCCAGTCTTTTTCTCTCTTGCGGCGGCCTTTCCTCTGCCTTTCTCAGCAACGTGCAGACTTCTAAATTGACAGGCTTAAGAGATGGATATGGGTCTAAGCCAGCAACAGTTTTGATCACAACACCTGATGACAATTTCCACAGCAGCCCCTCCAGAGCCACTTCTGAGAAGGATGTGGTCAAGATGAGCATCCACTAGTTGGAACCTACAACCAGGCAGGTGCAATTCAGATGTCACACTGCACCCAGGACCAGCAGGCTAGGTTTGACTGGGGTGAAAGCATGAACTCCAGCATGAAATCTCACTGGGAAAAGTGCTCAGAGATGAAGAGAGGGTGTGGGGAGCAGCCCATGGCAACTGGCATCACTCTGTGAAGTCAGGAGGCATCTGCGTATCCAGGAATACAGACGCAGTGCCCCAAGTCCACCAAGCAAACCAAGTTGGAGCAGAGACGTAGAAGCCTGGGGAAAAAATGTTTTCTGCTTTTGTTTCATTTTACTTGATGATAAATGGGGGAAGAGAAAGAGTGGCCCAAATTTATAGAAAAGTTAGGGTTCCTATTACCTAAGGGCTTGCTAATTCTTTTTTCTTTCTTTTATAAAAGATGTAACAATCAAACTTTTAAAATCTATCCATGGATGGAATGAAAGGTACAAAGCGGTGTGGTAGACAGTTTCTCAGCACACCTCTCCGCGGGCCAGCCCCTCCCTGGAGTCACCACGGCACTGCCTGGCGCTTTTCCTCCGGACCAGGCGTTGCTCCCTGAATCCTAAACCCAGGAAGAGCATCCCAGGCTCTAGGTCCTGCTGTAACCAGCGTGGATCAGGAGTTTCCACCGGAAATTTACCTCTTAAAAACTTAGCCGTGAGCTGTGACCACACCACTGCACTCTAGCCTAGGCGAGAGAGTGAGACCTTGTCTCAAAAAAAACCCAGAAGTTTTCCTTCCCTGAGCTCTCCTCCTCCACCGTGTAGCTGAGAACTTTAAACATGAAGGAGGCGGCGACCCCAACTGCCTTTAATTAAAAGCTCAGTCCCACTGCACAGCAGCCTTAAAGAACAACTTCTTCAGGATGTTGGAAGTGTCAAGTCCAGTCCAAGGTGGAACCTGCGTTCTAATTCCTGCTTCATAATAAGCACATGCTGCGTGGATTGCACCTGATGTCCAAGGGGAAGGGGGTGTGGGGCCCGGATGTGCCGGCTAAAATCAAGCAACCCTGTGGCAGGTGCGGGGAGGGCTGGCCCCTCCAGCCTCCCTGCAAGCAGAGCGCCGGCTGTTTACATCTTGGTGCTGTTCTGTCACTTACTAAGCCATCAGGGGAGATGAAACATTCCAGCCCTGGTGGTGCATAAGTGAGCGCCAGCTGTTTACATGTTGGTGCTTTTCTGCCCGCGCACACACGCCCGCACACACGTGCCCACACACCCACACATTGCTGCACACACACGCCCCCACACATGCGCCTGCACACACGTGCCCACACACACACGCCCACACATGCCCGCACACACACGCACCCGCACACCCCCCACACGAGCCTGCACACACGCCCGCACACACCCGCGCACACACGCACCCGCAAACACACATGCCCTCACACACACACGCCCACACACGCGCCCACACGCACATGCCCAGCAGATGTCTTCTACCAGCAGCGGAATGCAGGCGGGGAGGCCTGTCTCCTGCGTTCCTAAAACGTGGACACGTGAGGGCACGTCCTTGCCGGGCTCCCTCCCCATTCAGCCACGTGGGCTCAGCAGCGAAGCTCCCCACCTTCATTCACATTCACACTTGCGTTTATTCAGAGCAAGTGAATAAACGTGTCTTGATATTACACTGTAACTGGTTAGTTCTTTTTCAAAAAGGGAGAAATCAGGACTTTATTATTTCTGCTTATTGAAACAGGCTCTTTTTTGGCTGACACCAGATTGTACAAGCATCTGCTTGTTGCTCTATTCTGAAAGCAATGTAAAAATCTCGTTTCTTACTCTTTCCTCATATTATCACTGTTACAACCATGGCTTGGATTTCAGATTCATGTATCCCTAAGCTTGAAGGTCCATGTCTGGTGAAGCTGATTAGCTGCAGGGCAACAGGAAACTGGATCCTCGGGGATAACAAGAAAGAACCAGTCTCTTTACAAACATAGAAAAACTTTTTGCCAAAATGACAGACAAGTTCTCCTGAAACTGAGCAAGTGTGTGTCACCCTGACACCACATCCTGTCTCTGACTCACCAAGTGTTTCTCCTGCAATCCCCTGTTGAAAGCTGGTGCAAGGGGCTGTGAGGAGCCTCCAGGTGAAGCCTAGCTCCTGCCAGACCTTGAAGCAGCCACAGCCATCACAGCACCGTCGTGGCAGCCCTGATCTGGCCAACGTCCTTCCACCCTCTTACCTGAACCCCAGTGTCCAGGCCAGGATAGGAGAGAGACTCTCGGCATCCGTTCCTTAGAAGCTCCCTTCTGCTTCCATATCCAGGTCACTGTCACACAGCACAAAGCCTCTGCCACCAGCAGGGCCAAGAGCTGCGGGCTCTGATGTTCATCCCACCATAATAAATGTGTTCATCAAACTAAAGCCTCAGACTCTCCTCTTTTGTGTGGGCTGACAGCTCTGACTGTACAAGAGAAAGTGGTGTTGCCGAAAAGTGAAAAATACCATTTCTTGGGGGAATGGTGAGTCATTCTAACTGAATTTGCACAGAGCCTGCAGGGGTCCTACAGGATCCACCTGTTTCACATTTGCAGGACAGAGGTCAAGGAGGTCATGCTGCCGGGGTCATATGCTAATTAGTAGAACGGCTGGGACCAAAACCTGCCTTGAATGAGGCCAGCTGTGCAGAGCCGCTGGGTCAGGACCTGGCTCCCCCGCGCTCAGGAAACGAGTCTGTGTCTCTCGTGCTGCTCGAGCACCGCCTTCTACAACACTCCTCCCTGACTCAGCTCAACCAAACTCGTCCATTTACCACTATTCTGGGATTTAAACTAAATTTCTTTTCAGCCGTTTCCCACACTGGCCATGCCGGGCGGCTCAGGACCAGCCAGGCCTCCCTCAGGCCACCTACATTCGAGTTTCCGTGGATGCTCTCAGACCATGGTGGGCGGTGACCCTCGTGCACCCATTTCCGCCCCATAGCCATCTATTCAGCATGAGACAAAAATCCCATCTGAACTCTATTACATGTTATGCAAAGCATATGCCCTAAGTTCCAAGCACTACTCAGTATTCATACAGGAAACACTGGTCTCCCATAACAAACACAAACATTCTGGGCCTACCCTGTCTTTTGGTGAGTGCTTGCTGGTTGTCCTAATCAAAGAGAACATTCCTCTTGGAATATTAACTGCTGCTTTTATTAATTAGGCTCTTCTGAGCAATCTTTCTGCAATAACCTTTGTAACACTGTTTCAATAGCTTTTGGTATTAAGACAGGGCCTTCAATATCACCTAAGTAAACGGTTTTGATTTAAAGATAATTAAAAGCCTTTCTGACTGAAAATTTTCCCCAATGTCCTCTTTAAAATTTCCACTCTTGGTCAAATGAAGTAAATGAATTGATTTAACCATTAAAAATATTTATTATCTACCATGTTTCAACCATTCAGCTAAACAGAGGAGTCTATAAGAAACACAATAGGTGCATTCCAGTCTCACCACACGGCCTTTCTGACCCCACAGCCCCCCAGGTGCTTGCTAACATCCTAGCCTGTGGGTACTGACCTGCTGCCATGGCTGAAAGCCATGTATTCTCAGGAGAACTCGGGAGAGCATCACGAGGGACGCGTCCTCGGGAGAACGTGAAGAGTATCGCGAGGGACGTGCTAGAAGCTGCTGGCCTGTTTTCAACCCACAGCCCCAACGGCCAGTGGCTCGAGACTCTTGGGCTGAGGGGCCATGAGGCCACCCCTCTTCCTTCCCGCACCCTGGGACTGCACAGCCGTCCACTTTGCAGCCTTGGTTGCACTTTCTCCAGCTACTTGCTGTGGAAACTATGATAAAGTTCAGCCTTGAAGGCACTGGGTAACCTGTTTTATGGTTTTTAAAAAAACATTCTTCTTTCTCCTCTCCTCAATTTAAAGACATCTGTTTCATAAATACCAAGTGAGAAAATTAGTGAAGTGTTAAATAAACGCAAGTAGAAACTGTATTAGTCTGTTTTCATGCTGCTGATAGACATACCCAAGACTGGACAAAAGAAAGAGGTTTAATTGGACTTACAGTTCCACGTGGCTGGGGAGGCCTCACAATCATGGCAGAAGGCCAGGATGAGCACATCACCTTGCACACGGATGCAGCAGGCAAAAAGAAAACCTGTGCACGGCCAACTCCCGTTTTTAAAACCATCAGATCTCGTGAGACCCATTCACTATCACGAGAACAGTGCGGGAAGACCCGCCCCTCACGAGAACAGCGCGGGAAAGACCCGCCCCTCACGAGAACTGCGTGGGAAAGACCCGCCCCTCACGAGAACAGCGCGGGAAAGACCCGCCCCTCACGAGAACAGCGCGGGGTTGGGAGGGGGGAAGACCCTCCCCTCACGAGAACTGCGTGGAAAAGACCCGCCCCTGTGATTCAATCATCTCCCACCAGGTCCTTCCGCACACGTGAGGATTATGGGAGCTACAAGATGAGATTTGAGTGGGGACACAGAGCCAAACCATATCACAAATAGATACACTAAAAACCAAAACCAAAGCAACCTCTAAGCCTGACACAGGTCAGCTGTCCAGGGGCCACTGCCCCCCCCCCGCACCCAGAGAAGCTTCCTCGTGGCAGTGAGATGCCGCCAGGGCAGGGGTCAGAAGACAGGAGGGTCTGGCCGCAGTGGTGAGGGACCCCTGGTGCCTGGGCTGCAGACAGACGCCTCAGTGTTTTCAACTTGGGAAACAGAGCCACGCCATCAAGACGGACGGCCTTTCGCTCCCACTGCAGCCAAGCCTCTCCACACCTTCCCAGTCAGCAGCAGGTGTTTCAAGAGACTTCGAAGAAGAAACAGGTTCAGTCTTGATGCCAGCTCTACACAGCAGTGACCGAATAGCCCCAAGGTTTAGTCACCTAAAGCCAGTGAGAGAGGAAGTACAGGTAAGTCCCCAAAGCTCCTGTCCAAATGGACAGAAACGTATTTGTATTGGTTGCCTCCTGATCCCGGCCTCAAACGGTGCTTTGTAATCTGTGTTTTCTTTGGATTCACTGAAGTGGGGGATTGTTATGCATTTCTGAGCTGCACAAATGCTACCTCTTTCAGTAACAACTCTCCCAGGATTAAAGATGATTAAAAAAAAAAAAGCCACTGGCTGGCAAGCCCCCAAGCTGAACACAGACCTAGATGTGTATCACCCTCCCCACAAGTTATTTTTTCCACTGAATTAAATTCCAGATGTTTACAAGCACAGATTTCTGTGTTTCTCTGGTCAGAAACGTGATGTGGTCCGTTGTGTGGAAGCCAAGAGAGGCGCTCAGAGGCCCCCATAACGTGACGCTAAATGCGGAAATCCAGTGAAATCATCTTTGCGTAAAACTGGCTCACTTTGCTTTTTAAGATGCAGTTGTGAATGGGAGCTAGGGTACCTCCATTCCCCGTGAACCGAATCCATCTCAGGTTCTTCTAGTCAGCATGGCTACGTGCCAAAACACACCTAGGGTTAAACTGAGGCTCTTCCACCTGTCCCTTAATCCCACACTGGGGACTTAACAGAGGGCCCACGCCTGACCTCCAGTGTCAGTGGAATCAGTCCCACAGCGGCCTCACGGCCCTGCAGGGCCCGCACCCAGTCTCAGGTCACAAACACTGGCCCTTCTGCCGGCCCCTTGTCTGGCTTTGCGTTTGTCCTTAGCATTTCATCACCTGACACACTGTGTGCTCGATTTGATTTGTTTGTCTTCATTCTCTCCTCGCCAGGATGGAGGTTCCATGAGAACAGGGCTTTCCTCTGTTTGCTCAGGATGGAGCTCCCGGCACCTGGATGAGTGTGTGGTGCGTGGGAGCAGGTGTGTGCTGAGTGCTCAGTGCAGTTACTGGCATCGAGTGCACACCCGCGGCTGTGAGCAAAGCTCTAGCATTATAGACACCGGGAAAGTCGGGGCCCAATTAGTGAGCTGCTCCTCCCTCTCATCCCCTCCAAATTTTGAGTCTCTGTCGCCCACTTTGCACCTTTTCCATCTACTCTGATAGAATCATCTCAATAGGACAATGCATATTCATGTTTTGAATCTAAGTACTCCTGCATCAGTCACGAAATCGAGCCCCTGGCCACTGAGGCCTCCCCTCCCAGAGGCTGCCACTTTCTTCAGGGCTATCAGATGAAGGCAGCAACAGAAACACCACGACAAGGCCGACTTCAGGCTGGAAAGCTGATGAGGCCCCACAGGCTCTCCAGCTCTCTGGTGTGCTTCCCCCCTTTTCCTGCGGGAAAGCCCCCAGGCATTCCTGATCCCTAGTCAGAGCCGTGCTGCAGCCCTGGGGCTAGGGTGGGGACAGCGAATGTGTTTTCCACAGACCTTCCTCAGGTCACGTTCTGAGTCTGCTTCTCACTCCTGCCCCCTCCCACCCTCCTGGTTCTGCCATGGACAAGCTGAGGTCTCCCTGGGACCAGGGGACCCGCATGGCCCAGCCGCCCTACCCCACCATCTCCCAGGCACGTGAGAAAAGATCACATTCTCTGTGTTTTGGAGATTTCCTCTAAATGTATTTTCCAACTATCATTTCATAGCAAATCAGCAAGAAAAAAGATAAGTATGTGTGTTCACCTGGCCATCTTGAACCAAAGCCACTTAACCAACTCATTTGTTTTTCTAAGTATGTTTTAACACTGCTGTGAACAATTCTCCCTCCTCTTATTCTTTCATTCTCTCTCAGTACACACACACACACCCCTTCCCTACTGAATAGGATCCCTCTGCTATAGGAACAATGTCTTACTCTCTCTGGTATCATTTTTAGTTCGCATAGGAACCACTTGGCTTGGCTGTTTAAAATATAAAGGGCTCTAGGCCTTAGACAGTTTGATGCAACAGCCCCAAGCAAGCCTACACATCTGCATTGTAAGAGCTCCCAGTTTTTTCTGATGCTAGGAGTTGATAGCACATTTTGCAAAATATGCTCGGGTGTTCTGTATATAAGGCATGCTATAAACATATGTTGCCTTCTTAACATAAAGGAACTAACATTCTTTCTGCCTATTTACAAACAAGAAAATAGACTTTACTTGGAAATGAAACTCAGCTAAAGGTAAAAGATGTCAGGAACATCTCCAAGAAAGCCAGAGTCAGCCTCTAAACTTTGCATCAAGAACGGCAGAGGCTTCACTGAGGGCCCAGGGACGCTTGGCAGCTGTGAGGCAGCCCTTTCTGTGCTATCGAGGAACTGGGCACTTCTCCACTCCCTTCCCACAAGGTGGGTCTCTGCTCAGGGTCCCTCCTTGGGGGCCTTCCTGGGTGGGGGAAGTCGTAAGCCTACCCACTGCACGGGGAAAGCCTGAGAGCTGGGAGAGAAGTCAACAACAGTTAACAGCCTCTGTAACAACAGTCAGCACCACAGTGTACAGTAAACTTAGAAATTCAACTCCAGTGAAATCTTATTTACTTTATGGAGATCATAGACCACTTAACATGATTGAAATACATTCAAGATGGTTGTAGTCACAGATTTCCCAAAAAGGATATAGTTATCCAATATTTCATATGTATTCACAGTCGGAAACATGTCAGGCAACAGAAAGCAACTGGCCAAGCTGCTGCATGCATGTCAGCATGGCAGAAAAATCAGGCCAATAAATCACTGTGACTCTTTGCTGCCAAACCACAACTAAAGGTGTTTGTCAGCACCACGGGCCACCTCTCAGCGGAGCTGAAGGCAGCAGAACACTTTGGGTGGGTAGAACTTTGATACAAATGTAAATAACTTTTAAAATCTCTTTTGGGAAGTATACTTTCTTTTGTGGTTATAATACATCTAGGTCATTAACAGCCACGAGACTTCTATTACAATACATAAATGTAAGCAGAGAGGCCGAACAAACGCGTCCAGTCACAGGAGTCCTGGGAACTCGGGAAGGCCAGTCACGCTGGAGGACAGGGACCATGATTATTTAATTTAAAATATGTAGATGTTAAGTAGAGTCATCTAACCGTCTGTTCAGGTGGAGGTTTTAAATCTCAGGCTTGCGGCTCTCATGTTTGATCTGATGTGGATGCTGTTGATGGCTAATAGCAGATCAATTCTTAAGACTAACGTTGACTATTTCTAATCCACTTTAGGGAAAACTTGCCATTCTCTCATCACCTTTACGGGGGTGGGTAACATTTCTGATGAGAACAAAATGCTTTCTGGTCGGATATCTGAAATGAAATTGGGAAGTAGAGCAGCGCCTCGGCCCCAAACCTCTGACATCATCACCTTTCCAAGGGAATCAATTCACTGTGGAAAACCCACAGAATTACACCACCTCCATCATTAGTGAGAGTAATTAATGTCCTTTTCATTTTATTATTTTGATATTTTTATGAAACCGTTTAAGGAGACATGTTAGGGGCTGGGCGCGGTGGCTCAAGCCTGTAATCCCAGCACTTTGGGAGGCCGAGGCGGGCGGGTCACGAGGTCAGGAGATCGAGACCATCCTGGCTAACCCGGTGAAACCCCGTCTCTACTAAAAAATACAAAAAACTAGCCGGGCAAGGTGACGGGTGCCTGTAGTCCCAGCTACTCGGGAGGCTGAGGCAGGAGAATGGCGGGAACCCGGGAGGCGGAGCTTGCAGTGAGCTGAGATCCAGCCACTGCACTCCAGCCTGGGCGACAGAGCGAAACTCCGTCTCAAAAAAAAAAAAAAAAAAAAAAAAAAAGGAGACATGGAGGAGGAAAATCATGAACATCAGAGGCGTGTTCTTGAATTAAACGGTCAATCTCATCCGACATGGATTTCCAATCGAATTCCGAGTCACAGCCTGACAAGGAGAAATACTGGTCTCCGGATAAGTTAGAATGTGCAGAAGAAATGCTTGGGCAAAATAGACGAGTTTCGTTCTGTAAAAGATTCAGGACTTAGTGCTTGTGGTTGGAGTGGTGGACACGGCAAGACAGGAGTGGAAGAGAGAGATGGAGAAGACGCAGGGGAACTGCATCTGCCTCTGCTGCTTGTGTGGAGACCAGTGCAGGGACCATGGATGGGAGAGTCCTGATGTACTCAATGTAAATACCAATTGTATGCTTCTTTTACAGTGAAAATGTATTCCTCATGTGATGGTGTTATTTACCAACATACAAAACTAAATACTATATCATGCTGTGTTCTCTTAGGCATATCTTTGTGAAGGCCAGCCACCAACACAGCATAATATAACACAAACTGTATACACTGAAAATAAATACTCAGGAGGGGAAAACATGCTACATTAAGCAGAGCAATAGCTAACTGTAAAATCCCCAGATTGAAGTCTCGTGGTCAGCAGAAAGAGCAGAACTTAATGCTAATTAAAGCTTCATTTAACAGGAAGGATGAGTTAACAAGTGGTCACCATAGCAACAGAAGGAGCGAAGGGTGACTGCGTCCCCACATGGCACACCTGTTGAATCCCTTTATCTTCACAATCCATTGCACCGACCCTCACCTGACAGCACATTACCCTCTCTCAAACAGGTGGGGTCATAGTGGAACAAAGCATTTTAGAGATTATATTAAGAAATAAACTCAGAAACTACTACTTTCATATAAGACAGCATGAGTTCGGTGGACCGCTGATTTCAAACTCATGCACTTCACGTCCCGCTGATGGTGAGCACCATGGGATGAGTTCACTGTTTGGCAGCCTTGGCTTCTCGCCTGCTCAAGCTCCAGAGTCCCATTCTCAGCTCCCTGTGCTCACCTGTGGGGACTTCACCTTTCCTTCTGCAGCTTTTCTGGAAGGCCAGAGCCACCACCTGGGCCCCTCCTTCATCTTTACCCGGCTGGTCCCCCAAAATAATCATTATCCACTCAGCTGTCCCAGCCTCCTTGTTTGATAAAATAAGCCTTTTTACCATCTTGTTTACATAGTTACCTTTAAAAGCCAGCATAAAAAAACCAAAACCTTGATTCTGCTACTTAATAAAGGGTGCCATCTTAAGTAATTTAACTTCTCTGAGAGCATGAGAATAAATCAGTAAATTTTTTTAAGCAGTGAAACTTTTTTTTCTAGGTACAATATTAGGCAGAAACCCAATTTAAAAATAAAAGCCGAGTGGTACATTCAGCAAGGGTTAGGGACCTGATTCTGATGTGCCATCTCCCCATTCAGACCGGAGCTTCCTGGAGCTCCTGCACCCCCAGCTCCGGTTCCTGTGCAGTTCTAGGATCAGATCAATTAACTCGACAACAAGAGAGACATACGGAGATTCCTACACAAAGACTCTCAAGCACAAAGAAATCCTGCTGCCTGTAAAGTGGAGCTGCCTCAGCTCTTGATGAACGACATAAAATGTAAGAGTAGTTGTCATTTTCATAAGTAGTCACCTAGATTCATATCCACAGGAAAGATAAGAGTAAGTTGTCATTTTCACAGGCAGTAACCCAGATTCCTACTTGCAGCGGCAGCGCTAAGTCACATGAATCGATTGAGTCGTCAGTGGGTTCACTGATAGGTTAAAATCGTCTATTTTGGGTTGAGTTTGGTAATATGTACCAGAAAACCAACTTGCAGTGGCTTGACCAAATCAATAATCATCTTTTGCATAAAACCAGCAGCCCACTATTAGGCAAGCCAGATTGAAACAGCAGGTCCACAATTCACTTAAGTCCCAACGTTTCTCTGCTTCATACACTCTGGGTTTAGTTTTTGTCTTAATGGTTTTAAAGTGGCTCTTACTTGTGTGATAAGAGATCATGTGTGCAGCTGCCCAAAGGCCACCCTCACAATTGGGCTTCAGTGAGTAAGGAGGCAAGGGCTACCTGCCGGCAGGTGTGCCGAACACCTGTGCGACCACAGTCGGGCCCCACGTCCCCTGTGCGACCACAGTCGGGCCCCACGTCCCCTGTGTGACCACGGTCGGGCCCACGTCCCCTGGGGCTGCTCCTGTGGGCTAAACAGGTCCCCAAACCTTGCTGCCTGTTCTCACTGCTCCCTGGAGAGCCACCCCAGTGGACTGTCTCCACACTGGAGATCACCTGTCCTGGAAACTCCCTCCCTCACTCCTTCTGGTCTGGAAGTGGGCAGGGTCCCTGGGTGTTACAGCAGCTCTGTTTCCCCATAGCCTGCCCCTTCACTCTGTAGATGATGACATCACTAACCCCTCCCCTGAGTATTCTGGCAACAAAGGAGCCAGCAGACAAACCTCTTCTCTTGCACAGACCACCTACTACCAGACCTCATCGCCTCACAAAACGCTCACCCACCTACTGCTTTTAACTCAAATTCCAGGAATTCAGATGAAGGAAAGTGCTCTCATGGGACCAGGTGCAGTTCTTCCAGTCCACTGCCCTGCAAGCCTCAGGGGAAGCCCACTGCCCATCAGGAAGTAGCATGTGCTTTGTTGGAGGCGTTGGAAGTGCCACACGCTACATGTCCAGCCCTGAGCGGGAGAATAGGTGTAGGGACGTGCTGGGGACACTGACTGTGGCTGGATGAGGTCTAGCTACAGAAGAATAACGAAGACTGAGGGTTGGAAAAACAAAACCTCAAGTGTGAGGCAGCCAACCTGTGACCTTGAGGGACTG
>NC_045448.1:238687-272728 GCF_002776525.5 Piliocolobus tephrosceles | reverse complement strand
ACCTGTGTGTGTATTAACACCCCGGCCTCCTCACTACCTGTGTGTGTGTTAGACACACGTGCTTTATACATGTCTACTTTAAGCCACCTTTGAATTTCCTGTTACTTATCACCAAAATCATTGCTAAATGTTTCCATTTCAACTTTCAGATCAACTATGGCCTGAGTATGATAGACTTATCCATGCTTTAAACAGAATATATTATTTTCAACTTTGAAAATAGAAATATGTAAATCCAAATGCAGAAATGTGAGAAGAAAAGAGAACAATACAGAGTGGAAGGTCAGGTGACCTTGCCTGTCATGAACATTAAGGTCAAGGTGTGTGAACTGTGAAATTTCCAAGAGAACCTCACTGAAGCAAAGGATGGAGAAGGAATCGCATTTGACGCTGGGAAGGTGCAGGCGTGGGTGGTGCAGGAGCTACATCATTTTTATACCCAGAAATCAACAGCCACTATTTGAAATAATCTAAATTTGTGCTGCTGACCTTCAGTGTGACACAGATCACCTGGGGATCTTATTAAAAGCTAGTTTCTGATTCACTAAATCTGTATGGGGTGGGAGTGAAGGGCAGAGAAGCTCTCAGAGGGTGTCAAGCTGAACCTGAACCAGACTTTGAGGGTCAAGGTTCCAAATGGCATTGCCAGCAGCAGGGCAGACACTAACATTGTAGGAATCATCCCAAGAAATGAACAGCCTCTAAGTCACATGTTGAATGTGAAATAAATCAGGGTGTGTGCGTGTGTGTTTCTCTGTGCATGTGTGTGCCTGTTTTTGGCTCTGTGCTTGTGTGTTTCTATGTGTGCACATGTGTGTATATGTCTGTGCATGTGCGTTTGTGTGTGTCTGTGTGTGTATTGGTTTAGATCTGTTGGAGACTTTCTATTTGATGAGATTGATATATTTCCCCACTTTTTGGAAAGGACGATGTATATAGAAAGACAATGAGTACTTACGTCATGTGAACGGAGTCTCTCTTCGACCCTCAAATGTTTTATAGAAAGTAATGATGATGGTGAGGATTATAATAATGCATGTTTCCTGAATAACGAAAAGGAGTTACAGTACACTTTTACCTAGTTTTACAAAGCGCTAGGTCAAATTTAGCTAAAGTGTGCTTGGAATTAATGAGACTTGGAAATGCAAAATCTCAGAGCAGTAAACATCTCTTTGTTCTAATGTTCTTATGTAGCCATTAAAACTTAAATATTAATACTAAAATAACTACTGTAAAATAAAGTAAAAGTGTAAGAAAATAATGAAAATAATTCTAAACCATCCACAAACGCTTTTGAAACTCCATATCTACACAGTGACATAAAGAAATTTAGATGTACCCAAGAAATAATGAATAGTGATTTTCCTTATGAAGAGCTGATTGGCTTTAAAAATAAATTGACCACAGGTTCTTTAAATAACAAACATCCTTAGCACATTTGAGGTTCAATTCAACTTAAATTTCACCTACATTTCTCAGGGACACACATAAGTAATTATGAGCATGTCGTCTGGGTCAACTCTGAAGAAATGCTCTGTAAAGACTCCAGCCAGTCGCTCAGGAGGGATTTCTCAGGGGTGCCAAACATTGGGAAGCATCAGGATGATGAGTCCCTTGTTTCATTTTACGTCCGAACGCTCTTGCGTCATATGGCATAGACACTGGTATTGCATATAACAGTTTCTCAGAACTGACTGCATTTTAAAAGGAGGAGGAAATTATAATTACCAAGCCCCTGCGTATGGGACTATTTTTCATAAATCTGTTAATCATAAGGGTTCAAGTAAAAGCCAAAAATGTAGTGAGCTCTTTCCCTTTTTGTACATACAAGTTATACTAACATAAGAAATAAGCTGGGCCCAATGAAAGCTACAACTTCAGAGTTTTATGAATTTGTTTCCACTATTGTCTATGACTGTGATTTCAGTCTGCTGACAATAAGAATGGAACTTCTTCCTGTGGTGTTATGCACATGAAACTCACCATTAGAAACATTCATTAAGGTTTGAATAAGGCCAAATCACAAGCGTAAGAAGAGCTGTCAACCATTTTAAACAGCCATCAATTAATTTTGGCAAAAACAGTCCCTTGAGAACTGTTTATTTTTAATACTTCAACGAGAAAAGCCTTTAACATGACACTCTTCAGTGTCAGGTGTCGTTTCAGTCTGGACTCCACTGGACTGGCCACATCCACATTAATGTCATGGTTATTGGTGGCACTGAGTAAGGGTCCTACCTAAAGAAATCAGTATCAAACGTGCTGAATTGTGCAAGCCGCATTTACTTCTTGCTATACAAATACTATTTATAATATAAATGTAATATAAGATCAATTACTAAAATGTGTCAAGCAGTTAAAATATATCTTAATCTTAGTAAAGTTATAGCAATTTAAAGATACAGGCTTTACCATAAAAATGTCCCTTTTAAAGGTGGAATCTCTTCTCTAACTCAAATGTTCCCACTCTGGGGAAACCAATAATCACCCACTGCCATCTGCCAACACCCCACTCAAACCAGATGTTGTTCAGATCTCAGTGTAATGGTGCTAGAGCTGACCATTGTTATTCTTAGTATGACAATTTTCTAATGTCTATTTTTTGATGTGAAGTAATGATTACATAGAAAATAAAAGCAATATCCAGGCTCACCTTGGAGATAGTGCAGGCTCAGTTCCAGGTCATCCCAATAAAGAGATATTGCAATAAAGTAAGTCACCCAAATATTTTGGTTTCCCAATGCATACAAAAGTGATATTTACACTATAATGTGGTCAATTCAGTACACAATAGTATTACATCTGAAAGAAGTATAAACATTAATTTTAAAATGTGTTGCTAAAAATGCTAACAATGCCTTCAGTGAGTCATGATCTTTTTGCTGGTGGAGGTCTCCTCCATGTTGATAGGTGATGAATGATCCTGGTGGTTGGGGTGGCGGTGGCAATTTCTGAAAATAAAACAAGAATGAAGTCTGTTACATAGATCGACTCTTTTTTCATAGACCATTTCCCTGTAGCATGTGATGCTGGTTGATATCATTTTATCCAGAGTAGAACTTATTTCAAAATTGGAGTCCATCTTCTCTAAACCCTGCCACTGCTTTATCAACTAAGGTTATAAAATACTCTAAATCCTTGGTGATCATTTCAACAATGTTTACAGCATCTTCACCAGAAGCAGATTCTACCCCAAGAAATCAGTTTCTTTGCACATGCATTAGAAGCAACTGATCACCTGTTAAAGTTTAAAGTTTTATCATGAGATTGAAGCAATTCAGTTCCATCTTCAGCCTCCACTTCTAATTGTAGTTCTCTTGCTATTTTCACAACATCTGGTTACTTCTTCCATTGAAGTCTTGAATGCCTCAAAATCACCTATGAAATTTAGAACCAACTTCTTCCAAAGTCCTGTTTATGTTGATATTTTGACCTCCTCCCATGAATCATAAATGTTCTGAATGGCATCTAGAATGGTGAATTCTTTCCAGAAGGTTTTCAATTTACTTTGCCCAGCTCCATCAGAGGAATCACTATCTATGGTAGATATAGCCTAGCAAAATATATTTCTTAAATAATAGGACTGGAAAGTCAAAATTGCTCCTTGATCCATGGACTGGAGAGTGGATGATGTCTTAGTAGGCATGAGAACAACACTCGTCTTCTTGTACATCCCCATCGGAGCTCATGAGGGACCAGGTGTCAATGAGCATTAATATTTTGGAAGGAACCTTTCTGTCTCAGCAGTAGAGCTCAACAGCAGGCTGAAAATACTCACTAAACCATGCTGTAAGCAGAAGTGTTTTCATTAGGCTTTGTCGTTTTATTTATAGAGCACAGGCAGAGCAGACTTAGCATCATACTTACAGGCCCTGGGATTTGGGGAATGGTAAATCATCACAGGCTTCAACTTAAAGTCAGCAACTCCATTAGCCCCTAACAAGAGAGGCAGTCTTTTCTTTTAAGCTTTCAAGCCAGGCATTGACTTCTCCTCTCTAGCTATGAAAGTCCTAGATGGCATCTTCCTCCAGTAGAAGACTGTTTTGTCCACATGAAAAATCTGTTGTGTAGCGTTACTACCTTCATCAGTGATTTCAGCTGGATCCTCTGGAGAACTTGCTGCAGCTTCTCCATCAGCACTTGCTCCTTCACCTTGTACTTCTATGTTATAGAGATGGCTTCTTTCCTTAAACCTCGTGAATAAACCTCTGCCAGTTTCACACTTTCCTTACGCAGCTTCCTCACCTCTCTCAGCCTTCATAGAAATGAAAAGAATTAGAGGCCTTGCTCTGGATGAGGCTTTGGCTGAAGGGAGTGTTGTGGCTGGTTTGATCTTCTGTCCAGGCCACTCAAACTTTCCCCATAGCAGTAATCTGGCTATTTTGCTTTCTTGCCACTCATGTGCTCACTGGAGTAGCATTCTCAATCTCTTTCAGGAACTTTTCCTTGCACTCACAACTTAGCTAACTGGTGCAGGAAGCCCAGCTCTGAACCTATCTTGGCTTTTGACCTGCCTTCCTCACTAAGCTTAATCATTTCTAGATATGATTTAAAGTGACAAACATGAGACTCTTCCTTCCACTGAAACACTTAGACTTCATTGCAGGGTTATCAATTGGCCTAATCTTAGGCTCGGTGTGGTGGCTTATTCCTATAATCCCAGCACTTTGGGAGGCATAGGCAGGTGGATCACTTGATGTCAGGAGTTCGAAATCAGCCTGGCCAACATAGTGAAATCCCGTCTCTACTAAAAATACGAAAATTAACTGGGTGGGGTGGCACTTGCCTGTAATCTCAGCTACTCAGGAGGCTGAGGCAGGAGAATCACTTGAACCTGGGAGTTGGAGGTTGCGGTAAGCCAATTGTGCCACTGTACTCCATCCTGGATGACAGAGCAAGACTCAGTCAAGAAAAAAAGAAAAATGACCTAATCTTAATATTGCTGTGTCTGTGGGACTAAGGAGGCCTGAAGAGAGGAGAGAGAGAAAATGAAATGGTTGTTCATTGGAGCAGTCAGAACACACACATTTATCAGTGAAATTCGCCATCTTATATGGGTATAGTTCATGGTGCCCCAAAACAGTTACAATAGTAACATCAAAGATCACTGATCATAGATCACTATAAAACACATAATAAAAATGAAAACGTTTGAAATATTGCGAGAATTCCCAAAATGTGACACAGAGACGTGAAGTGAGCATGTGAGGTGGACAAATGGCACTGATGGACTCACTGGATGCAGGGTGGCCACAAGCCTTTGATTTGTTAAAAGGAGACTGTGAAGCACAATAAGGCAACATGTGGGAAACGGTGAGCATCTGTCATACATCAGCATGGCAAGGAATGTTAACGCCTAACAAGGGCATGTCATGTCCCACTCGGGAGCCCAGCGTCAATGTGCAGAGCGCAGGAACCAGGAGATCCTCAGGCCACTGCCCATCTTCTGAAAGCCTTTGAAAATGATCCAAGGGCATAACAGCTGCCATATGATCGTGGTAAATCGTTCATAGATGGGGGGAAAAGGTAGATATAGAATGAATCTTTTCTGAGCACCTAAGAGGATATGGGTGGTGACAACGCACACGGTGACAGAGGTTTTATTTATTTATTTATGTATTTATTTATGTCTTTTATGATGTTGACTTTTTTAAATTACACTTTAAGTTCTGGGGTACATGTGCACAACATGCAGGTTTGTTATGTAGGTATACATGTGCCATGTTGGTTTCCTGCACCCATCAGCTCATTATTTACATTAGATATTTCTCCTAGTGCTATCCCTCCCCCAGCCTCCCCACCCCACCGACAGGCCCCAGTGTGTGATGTTCTCCTCCCTGTGTCCATGTGTTCTCATTGTTCATCTCCTACTTACGAGTGAGAACATGTGGTGAGTGAGAACATGTGGTATGTGGTTTTCTGTCCCTGTGTTGCTGAGAATGATGGTTTCCAGCTTCATCCATGTTCCTGCAAAGGACATGAACTCATCCTTTTTTTGGCTCATAGTATTCCATGGTGTATATGTGCTACATTTTCTTTCTGCAGTCTATTATTGATGGACATTTGGGTTGGTTTCAAGTCTTTGCTATAGTGAACAGTGCCACAGTAAACATACATGTGCATGTGTCTTTATAGTAGCATGATTTATAATCCTCTGGGTATATACCCAGTAATGGGATTGCTGGGTCAAATAGTATTTCTAGTTCTAGATCCTTAAGGAATTGCCACACTGTCTTCCATAATGGTTGAACTAATTTACACCACCAACAGTGTAAAAGCGTTCCTATTTCTCCACATCTTCTCGAGCGTCTGTTGTTTCCTGACTTTTTAATGATCACCATTCTAACCGGCGTGAGATGATATTTCATTGTGGTTTTGATTTGCATTTCTCTAATGATCAGCGACGATGAACATTTTTTCATATGTCTGTTGGTTGCATAAATGTCTTCTTTTGAGAGGTGTCTGTTGATATCCTTCTCCCACTTTTTGATGGGGTTGTTTTTTTCTTGTAAATTTGTTTAAGTTATTTGTAGATTCTGGATATTAGCCCTTTATCAGAGGGATTGCAAAAATTTTCTCCCATTCTGTAGGTTGCCTGTTCACTCTGCTGATAGTTTCTTTGCTGTGCAGAAGCTCTTTAGTTTAATTAGATCACATTTGTCTATTTTGACTTTTGTTGCCATTGCTTTTGGTGTTTTAGTCATGAAGTCTTTGTCCATGCCTATGAACTGAATGGTATTGCCTAGGTTTTCTTCCAAGGTTTTTATGGTTTTAGGTCTTACATTTAAGCCTTTAATCCATCTTGAGTTAATTTTTGTATAAGGTGTAAGGAAGGGGTCCAGCTTCAGCCCTCTACATATGGCTAGCCAGTTTTCCAAGCACCATTTATTAAATAGGGAATCCTTTTCCCGTTGCTTGTTTTTGTCAGGTTTGTCAAAGATCAGATGGTTGTAGATGTGTGGTGTTATTTCTGAGGCCTCTGTTCTGTTCCATTGGTCTATATATCTGTTTTGGCACCAGTACCATGCTGTTTTGGTCACTGTAGCCTTATAGTATAGTTTGAAGTCAGGTAACATAATGCCCTCTTTGTTCTTTTTGCTTAGGATTGTCTTGCCTACATGGGCTCTTTTTGGTTCCATATGAAATTTAAAGTAGTTTTTTCCAATTCTTTGAAGAAAGTCAATGGTAGCTTGATGGGGATAGCACTGAATCTATAAATTACTTTGGGCAGTATGGCCATTTTCATGATATTGATTCGTTCTAACATAACATGAGCATGGAATATTTTTCCATTTGTTTGTGTCCTCTTTTATTTTGTTGAGCAGTGGTTTGTAGTTCTCCTTGAAGAGGTCCTTCACATCCCTTATAAGTTGGATTCCTAGGTATTTTATTCTCTTTGTAGCAATTGCGAATGGGAGTTCACTCATGATTCGGCTCTCTGTTTGTCTGTTATTGGTGTATAGGAATGCTTGTGATTTTTGCACATTGATTTTGTATCCTGAGACTTTGCTGAAGTTGCTATCAGCTTAAGGAGATTTTAAGCTGAGAAGATGGGGTTTTCTAAATATATAATCATGTCAGTGACAGAGGTTTTAAACCTGTGAGCTGGGGTAGGGAGTGCACTGCTGAAAGCCAGGCCTGTTGAGGGCGTCGGCAGAGCAGAAATATTGCTGATGCTGCCTCAAAACTGTAAAGAAAGAAGGCAAATTTCCATTTGAATATATATAGAGAGAAATACATGAAATACATCTGATGCTTTGTATTGCTTTTTGAGCATTCAGCAGCAGAGCCTGGGAGTCACTACTGATGGGGGCCCCAGATTCTGTGAAAGCAGAGATGACAACTAAATGGGACCCAAATTTCTGAGTCAGAACGAGGGTGGCACATGCATTCTGACACTCTGAATGAAGTTGTAATCACTGCTTCACCATGACAGGTTCTAAGACAACAAAAACCCAAAATGTTACCACATAAACACAGTCCCTGAAACATGGGATTTTGAAAGGAAAACCAGGAGTGTATTTGGCCAAAGTCAACTAAATTATGAACAGCACGAAAAAAATAACATAGCCAGTTGCTTAGTTTATAGAGACAATTATATTTACTAATTGATTCAATCCTTCAAAAAGATCTACACACTAAAAAGAAAAGGAAAGCAGCCCCACTTTGCTCATGAGGAGATTAAAAGCCCAGAGCCACAGGGACTGGCTGTGGCCACAGTGAGTGTCGGAGTAGGAGTCAAAAATCAGCTGCCCTGCTTGGTCTCCTCTGACTCAAAGCCTTTCCTTAACTCTTACACACGACTGATGGGAGTGTAAACTGGTTCAGGCACTTAAAAGCTAAAACTGAGAACAGAACCTCTATATGGTCCAACAAACCTCCTACTGAATGTTTATCAAAGGGGAGGGAAATCTCAATATGAAAGGGATGTCTGCACCCCCCAATTATTGCAGCACTATTCACAACAGCCACAATGCAGATTCAATCCAAGTTGACAGCAACAGCAGGTGAATACAGAGGAAATGTGGCAAAATACACACTGGAATACTACTCAGCCTTAAAAAGAAGAAAATCATGTCATTTGCAACAACATGGGTGTTGCATCGTGCTAAGTGAAATAAGGACATCGTGCTAAGTGAAATAAGCCAGACACAGAAAGAAAAACACCGCATGGGCTCACTTACATGTGGAAGCTAAAGAAGAGCTCACAGACGTGGTGAATGGAACAGTGGTTACAGGAGACAGGGAGGGAGTGGGGTGCTGGCGGGGGGAGCTTGGTTAACACCAACAAACCTACAATTACAAAGGAAGAAGTTCTTGTCTCCTCCGAGGGTAATTGACTATATTTTCAAGCAGCAGAAGAGAGGATTTTGAATGCTGTCAACACAAAGAAACGAGAACTGAGGTGATGGATATGCTAATTAGACTGATTTGATGATTACACATGGTACACATGCACCAGTATTTCACACTGTACCCCATAAATATGTACAATTATTACATGTCAATTTAAAAAATCCATGGGAACAAAAAGTAGAGTTGCTTTTGCCAGAGTTTTGGGGAAGAGAGAAATGATGAGCTAGTGTTTAACAGGTCCAGAGATTCTGGTCAGGATGATGGAAAGTTCTGGAATTGAACAGTGATGATGATGGTTGTACAAAATTGTGAATTTACCTGATGCCACAGGGCTGCACTCTTAAAATGGTTAAAATGGTAAGTTTTATGTTACATATGTTTTATCACAATTAAAAATAAAATAGTACATGCATTCATTTTGAGAGAAAACAAAAGTCTCCTTCTTCACTTTGAAGGTGTCAACTCCCAGCCCATAAGGACAAAGAGAAAACCTCAGAGTCATGTTTAAACATGTCTGATTTATACTGAGGACAAATTGAAGAAAGTAACTTATATTGTGAAGAGTAAACTTACGAAACTCATTGCCGAAAGAGGAGGTACAGACATAAAAATATCCGAAGACATCTACGAGAAATTGTTCATTTATTGACAGCAGCCTAACAGAACATGGAGCACGATCAGGTTTTGAGTCACCCTGAGGTTCACATCACAGCACACAAGCAGCTTTTTGTCCCACTGCCACTGTGCCCCAGTGTGTTTCTGAGGACAGGAATGAGGAACTGGATGTATCTGCAGGTCCTCCCCATAGCAAAAACGCTGCACCTTGCACACACCTGGGTCCCTGCTGTGTCCAGCCCCAACCTGTGCACAGTGAGGACAACATACCTGGTGATCAGGACAGGGTCAACCCTGAGATGCCCAGTGCCTAACTGTGCACAGCGAGGAGAGTACACCTGGTTGTAAACACAAGGTCACCCCTGAGATGCCCAGTGCTTTTACATGGTGAGGGCAGCACACCTGGTTCTCAGCACATGGTCACCTCTGAAATGCCCAGTACTTGCACGTTGTGAGGGAATCACACCGGCTGTCAGCACGGCGTCACCTCTGAGATGCCCTCCCGTTCACATGTGTAGCAACAAAAAATGTCTGGCTTAACACCTTATCAGATGCAGGTCCCCTCCACCCTCACCATCTTATCTCCATCTCAGCATTTGTCTCTCTCCTTCTTCCCTCTTTCTTCCATGCTCTTTTTATAACTTCCTACTATTTTATATAGTTATCTGTTTGCTGGTGTTTACCTTCTGAAGCAAGAAAACCATGCAGGAGGGACTGTCACACCTGCAGCACCTGGTGCAGTGCTGGACGTGGGGGACACTTCTCATCTCTCTGCTTAGCAACAGCATCTGACGGAAGGAGGGAAGGTCAGAAAGCCCCTGGCTTGCGTGTCTGACCACTGGGGAGGGTGGGCAGAGGCAGGCAGGACTGGTCTGTCTACCCACGGCCCCAAACTCTTTTCGTCCATCATCCATAGCTACCTCCATAAAACACAGATCTGATCATGTTGGTCCCTGCTCAAGGCTTGTCAATCATTTCCCACCGCCTGCAGGACGAAGTCCAGAGTACTGCAAGTGGCACTGAGAACGGCCTCTTCTCCCCTTGTCTCTCCTACACTCTGCTCCGGAAGGCCCCTCACACATTCCAAGCGCGCTGGGACCCAGCACCTTGGCTACTTTACATGTGCCTTCCCTGCCCCCTTCATCCATAAACCAGCCTCAAGGGAGTGGCCCCCACCCTACACTCAGCCCAGTCTCCAGGAGCACACAACACATGGGACACATTGCACCAGACAATGCCGGTTTCTTGTGCACAGAATTTCTCCCTCTGTCCCCTGAGCACCTGAGGACCCAAGCAATGGCCATGGGATGTGTGAGTGAATCAAAGCTTCTTAGCACGAATTCTCCCTTCCTTCCTGGAGGTGCAGACTGTTTTTGTTTGATGTCCATTTCCAAGCATGTCCAACGTGTGGCCCACGGGTCACATGCAGCCCAGGATAGCTTTGAATGTACCCAACAGGAATTTGTAAACTTTCTTAAAACATGGTATTTCTTTGGTGATTTTTAAAAAATCTTATCAGCTATTGTTAGTGTTAGTGTATTTTACATGTGGCCCAAGACAATTTTTCTTCTTCCAGTGTGGCCCAGGTAAGCCAAAAGGTTGGGCATCTCTGCCTCCGGTTTTTCCCAGGACCAGCAACTGGCCTGCGTTATACTGGTGCTGCCTATCTGCTGTGGTCTCAGTGTCTGTGTCTCCCCAAAGTGCTTGTGCTAAAACCTAATCCCAAGAGTGATGGTGTCAGGAGGTGGGGCCTTTGGGAGGTAATGGGGTCCTGAGGGTGGAGCCTGATTAATGGGATTAGTGTCCTTGAAAAAGGGACCCCAGAGAGTTCCCTTGCACCTTCCACCAAGTGAGGACTCGGTGAGAAAGCGCCATCTATGAGGAGTGCGGGCCCCAGGTGAGGACTCGGTGAGAAAGCGTCATCTATGAAGAAGGCGGGCCCCACGAGAGGACTTGGTGAGAAAGTGTCATCAGTGAGGAGGGCGGGCCTCGGTGAGAGAGCGCCACCGGTGAGGAGGACGGGCCCTCACCAAACACCCAGTCTGCCTTGATATTGGACTTCCAGCCTGCGGAACTGAGGAATATGTTCCTGTTGTTTATAAGCTACCTGTGTATGATATATTGTTCTAGGAGCACACATGGACTAAGACAGTGTCTCAAACACTCTGCCTAATGGACTGTATTATAATAGTGGCAAAAATATCAGAGAAAGCAGTCTTGAAATGTCCTCATGGTTTTAGGGAAGGGTCAGTTGAGCAAAACATACACTGTTCTTAACTAGGGCTATGGATTCATAGCCCTAGTATATCCCAGCCAGCCACACTTATATACCATCCTAACAGCACAGGTACCATGCCTCAGGCAGCAGCATGGGCCCTCACGCACAGGTCTGAATCCTACTCCACTGGACTGAGCTCTCACCCACTGTTCTGAGTGCTGGTCACATGGAAACTTACTAATTCAGGATATTTCAGTCCACTTCTAACTATAGATTTTCTATGCAGCTGTGAACAAGTCACCAAATTCTGACGCCCCAGACGTTCTCCAGGATTGGATAATGCTCTCTTTCATGCCATATTGTAAGGGATAAAATATAGGAAAAAAATAGACCATTATGACAGCAGACACTCTGAAATGCAGTAATAGCAATAATTGATCAGTTACAAGACATTTAAACTACACTAAAAAGTTAACATACTTTACCTTATTTAATGTTTATAAAACCTCTGAGGTTGTACATACTCCTGTCATTTTAGACATGAAGAAACTGGGCTCAAAGAAGTTGTCTTGCCCAAGTTCACACATATGTGAGCAGGAATCAGAACCTGAGCCCATTTCTGTGACTTTGAAGCCCACATCCTTTGCACTCTGCTGTGCTGTGTTCTTGACAGAAAGTGGAGTTCAGGGGAGGTGACTCTCCATCTGTCCCTCCCACCCCCCTCCTACAGCCCCATCTTCCCAGCAGATCCAAGAGGTTCTGGTGCCTCCTCCTCGGGAGTTTGCAGATGCAGCTCCCTCTACCCAGGAGGCACCCCCATCACTGTGGTTAGCTTATCCTAGAAACAAACAAAAACTTACTTTGGTAGGTGGTGCCTTTATGACACTTTGGATGTCTCTGCGATGAACCTAGATCATTGTGTGTGTCACTTCTGATCAGGATATTTGCTTTCCTGCAGAAAACAGATGGAATGCAGATATATCGTTGTTACTCAGCGTCTATGAATATAGTTTGTTGAAATATTGTCATAGATGAGTTTGACTGTTGATGTAGCCTTTATACCAAATAAAAGGGTTTTTTTAAAAATATGTTGATGATGGGTGTGTTCTTTCAAATTTATTCTCACTGCTTTCGTCAAAAGATGTCGGATTGGTGCCTCCAAATGGCAAGTAAGCATCACAGTGTTTTTAGATTTTAGAACTAAAATTCAGTTTGAAGGAACAAGGTAAAGTCCATACTTCCTTTAAGCCTTTCCCCATGAAAAGTCCTCTTTATCTTGGCCATGGAACAATAAATTTTTTAAAAAAGCAAAGCAGCCATGCTGTCTTATCCCAACCCTTTAAATAAAACTTTCACCTGATTTCTGCATAGCAGCATGCATTTGCAGATGCAAAAGCGGTGTCGAAGAATGGGACGGCGGTAGATGACCATGTTTTTGGAATCATCTTCCTCCCTGAAGGGGAGAAGCTACACAGAATGCTGTACTCCATTGATCTAGAATAAGCTGCAGACATCGTGCATGCATTTTCACTTATAAGAATCTATATTTATTACATTTATACTAGGAAAATTAATCCTGTTAGAAAGCTTGTCTTCCTAAATGCTTTAAACACTGTTTAGTACGTGCCTAGCATACTAATAGCATTTTGATAGCTTGAAAAAAAAAAAAACAGAATTGGTAAATATTAAAGAGTAAGCAATATTTGTTTATAGTACATGATGCTATCCTTTATGAAAGGTGATTATTTTATTCTACAATACGAACTTCATTAGATTGTTAAATGATTGACATAATGATTGAAAAATATAACAATTCATTTTAAAGCATGTGGGTAATACACACGTATTTTAGAAGTCTTTGAAGGCAGCTAATATTCATCTAAAATTAAATACATACCCTCTGGATGAAGAAAAAAATGACTGCAGTCAAAACATCAGAACTTTTTGGGAGGCCGAGGCAGGCAGATCATGAGGTCAGGAGATCGAGACCATCCTGACTAACACAGTGAGACCCCGTCTCAACTAAAAATACAAAAATATTAGCTGGGTGAGGTGGTGGGCGCCTGTAGTCCCAGCTACTCCGGAGGCTGAGGCGGGATAATGGTGTGAACCCAGGAGGCAGAGCTTGCAGTGAGCTGAGATGGCGCCACTGCACTCCAGCCTGGGAGACAGTGAGACTCAGTCACAAACAAAACAAAACATCAGAACTTTAACCTGTTTATGAATTGAAAAAAATAACTCACCCATCTCATGACCTATACATAGTACTCTTAGAGTAGATTAAATACAGGTTTTTATTTTTTTCTCTGCTTGGTTTTCTTCCTATGATCCAACACAGTTTTCTCAAAAAGATAACCAACTGAATCAAATCTAGAAAAAAACTTTTTTCCAGTAATCCCAGAACATAGTTTGTTGTTAATTTTGCCTCTTTTCTTTTTGGCTTCCTGGACCCTTGACAGTAGAATGTTGTTCACGTTCTAAAGGAAGGAATTAAATGATTTAATATGAACATATCACCTCTTCTTGTCTGCAAATAGATGTTCGTGAAACTCATAGTGATGATCTCAAGTGAATTATCTTCAGCTTTTTTGTAGGGAACACGGCATCTTGTTTTAAGACTTGTTTTGGTAATAATTTTAGTATTATGTAATTTCAGAGTTTGGAGACCAACTAGCCCAATCACCTCATTTTACACAAAAAGTAGAGGAGAGACGAAGCGATTTGTTAAATACAGCTTCATATGTTCATCTGCACTGGGGTGGGGTGCTTTACTTTGCATTAACCGGCATAGCCAAGGGATTTAGCAGATCAGACTGTACTGACACAACACAGTTGATTCTTGAACAACACGGGTTTGAAGGGGTCCACTTACAGATTTTTTTTTCAAACGTGGGTCGCAAACACAGCAGCTGGAGGATGCGAAACGCACGCAGAGGGAGGGCAACTTTCCGTATTTGCGTGTTCCACAGGCCCACTGTGGGACGTGAATGTGCCTGGATTTCGGTATCTGCTGGAACCGGTCTCACGCTATACCAAGGGATGACTGCACACGTATTTCTGGTGACTGGAGAACTCCAAGGGGTTCATCTTGACAATACCATTAACTTAAAAGTTCAATAAAGATGAACATATCAGTGGTACACTCTAAGTTTGTTAAAATCTGTAAAATTTGTTTCTGTAATATAAAATGAGCAGCACCTAGATAATTTTAGCACAGAACTTTGTAAAAACAAATGAACACATAAATTGCCTGACTCTTAATTGTAAGATCTCATTAATCCAAAGACCAACCAAGCCTCAGCTCTGCTGCTGTTGATTATCCACCAAACCTCTGCTGAGCTGGGCAAAAGTCTTGGCCCACACTTGAATGGTAGAAAGGGCTCGTTCAAGGAATCCATTTGTCCCAATAAAAACTGCAAAAGAAAAGAGATAATATTAATTACTAGCAAGGCTTCCTCGGTAGGTAGAATTTGTGTGTGTGTTGGGGGGAATAGATCCTACTGGTATTTTATAGAAGAAATTTAGCTTTTGATTGTATAAAATACTATTCTAATAGAGTCTACGTAAATTTAATATACATGAAAATGTGTTTTCTTCTTTTTACCATACAAAGCTTTTTGAAAAACTGTCTTACACCAAGCTATTTTACAACAGTAAAATCTTCTCATGGTTCTATTTTTCTGGGAACTGCGGTGTCCACCAGCTGCGAGGTGGGCCCTGCGAGCAGGACAGGGAGCAGGGCGGGGGAGGGCCGGTTCCATCGCCAGGCGTCGCTCTCGCCAGAGGAACTCAAGTGTCTAAAGGGAAAGGGAGAAAGGAAAAATGCCTCCTTTTAAGTGCCTAAGGTCTGTTTGACATAAAATTTTACTTTTTTTCTGAGTGTATTTTAGCAGAAATGTTCACATTTCAGTCATGTTGCTTGCAAAAAGAAGAAGAAGAAAAGCCTCGCTGTGAAATCAAACCATCTGTTTTTAAAGGGAGCGGAGAGAACGCACATCCCAAGGGCGTGGGGCGGGGTCCTGAACAGGCATATTTCGTATCTTCCCTCTCCACGCTGCCTCCTTGCCCAGTTCTGACGGACACTTTCTCCTCCTAAGGAAACAGACCCGGTGCAGGGAGAGGGAAAGGACGCGGAGACGGGCGCAGACGGGGCCTCGCCGAGAGCTCAGGGGACCGGGGCGCGCAGCCTCCAGCCCGCACCGCCCGCGCGCACGTGCGCCCGGGCCAGCACCTTCCCGCCGCGGTCCCGCGGCTGCCGCGATCCTGGCGCAGGCCTTTAATTCTCGCCCACTCCGCCTCTCTGATTGTGCTCAGAACACCTTTCCCAACCAGATCGCGGACTTGGAAGACGTCCAGCTCTTGCCCAGAAAGCACCAATCGAATGGGAAAGTGCGCAACTGATGGATAATACATTTTACAAGAATAAAACAAAAGAGGCAAATTGCTGAACTTTCACAGATGTGCCGGGCTTCAGCCAAAGAGCCAAACTTTCTTAAAGACGAGCCCGGGAGGCAAGTGCCCTCCTGTGGGCTTTCCCTGCCCGGGCGCGAGGTACCTGCCGGCCGAGGGTCCAGCGCAGAGGAGCGCGCAGGCGGCGCGGTCCCTGCGGGGGAGGGACCTTCGCTAGTCCTGTCGCGGGGGGTCTGGGGAGGCGGTGCAAGCCCGCCCCGCTCGCCCAGCTCCTGCCTCCTGGCCACCCCGCTTCGGGGACCCGGGCTTGGGGACCCGAACCTGGGGACTGGGCTCGGGCGGGGCAGACCCCTCGGGGTCCCGAGAGCGGATCCCTCCAACACGGATGGACTCTAAGTGACTTATTAAATGTCGAAGCAATCGGGCAGCTCCCTTTTTAATAGCCCAAGATCTACATTTAGACAAAAACAGAACCGAGTTCCTGGTAAAGGCGTTTCTTCTCATCCTGTCACAAGTGACAGGAACGGAGGGAAACAGGCTGGGGGAGGGGCGGGGGGAGGAGAAAGGGGGGAAGAGGAGGAGACGGGAGACGGGGAAGGTGGGGAGGAAAGGGGCGCGGGAGACGGGGCGCGGGCGAGGGGGAGACGCGGTGGAGATGCGGGTGGGGGGACCGGGCGGGGGCGGATTGGGAGGGGGGCGGGAGACGGGGGGAGGCGAGAGCGAGGTGAGGCGGGGGTACTGACGAAGATCCGCATGGGGGTACGAACACTTCAGCGGCTTCTAATTAAAGCCCCGCTCGGAGCCCTCGGGGACCCGCCTGACGTCGGCGGGCGCGGGGATAAGAAGCGCCCCGAGGTCCGAGGCGGGAGTCGGAGCCGGCGCACCCCAGGGCGGCCGCGGGTCCAGCGCTCGGAGCGGCCGAGTCCCCGCGTCCCGTGCGCTCCGCCCGCCGGGCATGGAGTAGAGGCGCAGCTCGGGGCGCGGGGACGGACGTGCGCAGACGGCGGCCACTGCGGCGGCTCCAGGTAACCGGCCCGGCCCCGGCGCGCAGGTGGCTCCGCGGTGGCGCGGGGCAGGTGCGGGCGGGCGCAGCGGCCCGGAGGCGGAGGGGCTTCAGCACGTGGCGCGGCCGGGGCCGGCGCGAGGGTCCGCACCCGGCCTCCTCCGTGGGCTTCGGGGACTCGGCGCCCGCCGGCGACCACCGCACAAAGGCAACGCTGGAAACTTGAGCGCTGCCGGCGGGCGGGCGCGGCGCCGCGTTCTTGGAGAGGTGGGCGCGGGGGCGCGGCCCCTCCGAGGTCCGCCCGCGGCCGGGAGCTGCCTGGCACCCGCGGCTTCCGAAGGGGAAAGAAAGTTGTGCCCGCGCCAGGCGCAGCGCGCTCGGCGGACGCGGCCTTTCGGGCCAAAGTTAGGAGGGGCCGGGCGGGCGGGCGGGTTCCGGGGGCTCCTTTCGGCACCGGCGGCGGTCGCTCCCCGTGGGCGGGACCTCGGGCGGGATCGTCGAGGAGACCGCGGCCCCCTCACCTGCCGGCTCGTTCCTCGGGGTCCGGGTCCAGCGCCAGCGGCTCCTCCCGCCTCCCCTCCCCCCGCCCCGCACTCCGTCCCCCTCCCCCGCTGACTTTCTCTCCGGCCCCCCGCGCCCCTTCTCCCGCAGCGAGCCCAGCTCCCGGCGCGTGTCGGAGCCTCCCAGCCCCGCGGCCCCGAGCGCACGATGCGCGGACCCGGGCGCCCCCTCCTCCTGGGGCTGCTGCTGGTGCTGGGGGCGGCGGGGCGCGGCCGGGGGGGCGCGGAGCCCCGGGAGCCGGCGGACGGGCAGGCGCTGCTGCGGCTGGTGGTGGAGCTCGTCCAGGAGCTGCGGAAGCACCACTCGGCGGAGCACAAGGGCCTGCAGCTCCTCGGGCGGGACTGCGCCCTGGGCCGCGCGGAGGCGGCGGGGCTGGGGCCTTCGCCGGAGCAGCGAGTGGGTGAGTGGGGCCGAGCGCGCCCGAGGGCCGGGGCTGCTGGGAAGTAGAATTGTCTTTGAGAAACACGTTTCAAAAAGAGACACCAATTTTGACCATTGAACAGCAGAATTCCTTTTTTTTTTTTTTTTTAAGAAAAAGAAAATAGCAGCAATAGGTCCGCGCATGAGGCCTGGCAGAGAAGCGCCCGGTCTCCTGGCGCGTGTGAGCTGCTGTGCGGGTTGGTGCTTTCCGCACGGAACTGTCACCCGTCACTTTGGAAATGGAAGCATTTCCAGCCTTTAAAGCGTTCCCAACGGAGAAGGAAGCATCCAGGCTCCTTCGTGGCCCTGCCCAGAGTGGCGGCCCACGGGGAATTTCCCAGGAAAGCATGAAAGCTTCTAATGCTTTTGTGACACAATCAGGTCAAATATGATAAGGTCAGTTTTACCGCGGCCGCGTCAAGTTAGGAGTGAATGAAGACTCTCGCTAGGGAGGCCCTGCGAGGGATGCCAATGCTCCTCTTCAGAGGGCCTGACCGCACACAGTCGGGGCTCAGCCGGGAGCCCTGAACCGGGGAGTGAAGATGGAGAGGGCTGTAAACACGCAAAAACAAAGCTGAACTCAAGAACGCCCGCAGGGTTCTCCCCACCCACTGCGGAGAACCCTGGTGGTAGAAGTTTGCCTGACTGAGTCTTCCCCTAGGATTCTTACCCTACAAACCAGGTTAATGCATATTCCCACTAATTCACACCTCACTGAAACGTGGTCTTTTAATCCTTATTCTAAATATTTATCTAGAAAAATTAATATTCTATAACCCATTTTTTTTTGTTTGAAGGGTCAAGGGTTCTCTAAAAACTTTGAAATGTTGTGGGATTTGATTCCCAAGGTCCTCAAAATTAAAGTGCCTAAAAGTGACTTATTCACTGGAAGTTAAATGTTTAAAAGAAAAACAAAAGTTTTCTTACCTCTGTAACTTCGTGGTCTCTGTCTGCATCCCATGGGGTAGAGAGCAGACATAACCCTGGAGTTTCAGGAGTAGTTACTGTTATTTCAAGGAAAGTAAATGTCCCTGATACCGACCGAGTCTTCTTCACTGTCGTGTGTTGCAATCCAGGGCCCCAGCCTTTTTTATTTTGTGTAAAGCAACTTGGCTAATGTGGAGTTTCTAATTTTCTTCAACATTCACTTAAGATCACATTTTTAAAAAATGCTTCCTTCAGGTAATATACTACTTTCTTTTCTCTGAAACAGAAATTGTTCCTCGAGATCTCAGGATGAAGGACAAGTTTCTAAAACACCTTACAGGTAAGTTTCCTCCTCGTTCCTCACCTCTCCCAGAGTTCCTTTGTACCTGTGAGTCTTCATGATCTGTTTCTTCTTCCATGTTCCAGGCCCTCTTTATTTTAGTCCAAAGTGCAGCAAACACTTCCATAGACTTTATCACAACACCAGAGACTGCACCATTCCTGCATGTAAGTAACAGCATTGAAATTTACAAAATGCAAGCGCAGTGCAGGCAGCGGTTCCCACCTCTTTCCATTTCCTCATATAGGCCCCTGCCTTCTTAGCTCAAATTTGCCTATTCGTTCCTCACTATGGAGTAGGGGCCAAGATGGCCAGATCATTGCAGAAGATAACTTCTGCATCAGCTAACGCCAAACTGGAAATTATTTACAGTCACTGGAATAATAGGCTCTTGGGATGGGCTGAACTCCGATTCTCCTTCTGTTGTTAATTCTCCTCCAATGCCCATGTTTGTGCATACTCTACTATGGCAGTCAAACAGATGTTAAGAATGAGTTGCTAAAATGACTCCAAGAATCAGATTGACCTGGATCATCTCCACTGCTCTGAGCAGACTTTTTCTTCCCATCAGTAATTATAACCTCATCACCCAAGAATTTCATTGTGATTTCAAAACTGTTTCTCTGGCTGGCTCCATCACTCCTTCAGAAATGCACAGTTGCCCTTATCAACCTAGCTCTCAGCAGTAGCTTTCTCTCCTGTTTATTTTCAGTCTTCCTAACCTGCTTCTGGCTATTTATTCATAACAAAACATTTTATTTCTCCAAAAGTAGCTCCTTGTTCTCTTCACTGAAACCTTATTAGCTACAGTGATAGGGTCCTAACCCATTTTTTTAAAATTCAGACTCCAACTTTCATTTCATTTAAGGCTTACAGAAAAGTCACGCAGAAACACTAGGCATCCTGCTAACTGCTGTCATCAGGGCTCTCCAGCCGGACCAGGCAGCAGACCAGACTTGCTGTCCTGCCTTCCCCCTCCAAAAACAAACAAACAAAAAGCCAATGTACACAAAGTATAAGAGCTTTTCTTTGTTTAGGCAGCAAAATTACTTCAAATAATAATAACCATCATTTATAGGGCTTCTTCTGTGTGCCAGGTGCATGCCAATGAACCTTAGCCCACTGAAGTAGTATCACCAGCACGTTTTGGACAAGGCTGAGGCACATGCATGCTTAGCATTCGCACCAACAGCACGAAGACACATGGAAGGCAGCCTCGGCCCCTGACCATGGCTTTAGCGACACCATCCTCACGCCAAGGCCAGCAGCACACACTTCCTGAAGAGTTTCGTTTTCATATTCTTGGTGCTGGGCCCCACCCTTCCATGTGGACCTGGCACACTAGTACTGTTTTCTTCTTTTGGAATGTGATCACCTGTTTGGGAATCATTAATGTGGCTCTTGGGGCCAGAAAATTTTATCATTTGTATTGTTTTGATGTGCATATATTTTAATTACATATTTCCTTACAGTAATAGGATCGCAGATTCCAAATTTGGAAGTGACCTCTGAGTCATTCAATCTCATCTCTTCATTTATGGATAAGGAATTGCTTTTGTGCTGTCAGGTATCAGCAAAGCTAAGGCACAGATCTCATGGTTGACTCTGCAGGCCTTTTTCCAGGGCATCAAGCTGCGCCCCCATTCAATACCTCCTTTTGCTCACAGCAGCTCGGCTTTGTGATACTAAGCTCCTGATCACAGCTCAGCCTGGGCCATGGAGAGGGAGAAGGCTGAGAGATCTGTGCCTTAAGATGGGAGGCTACTTTGTTGCTTTCTGCCTCTTCTTAGCCCATAAAGAACTGGAGAGCTGAAGTTGGACCACTTTTTTACTGCATTAGGCTGTATAAAAGAAAGTCCTTGGGATCCTGGAATATCAGACCTGAAGGAACTTAGTGCCTTCTCAAAGTGTGGTCCTATGGGGAGCTTTCTGGGCATGCAGAAGTAAGTCCCATCTAGACTTGTTGAACAAACTCTGCATTTTAGTAAGATCCCCAGATGATTGGTCTGCACATGAAGGTTAGCAAGACATTGCTGAAAACACCTGGGTTAAGCAGGATGTGGTCAGCTGGGACCCTAGACATGACACAAGTGGAAGTCTTTACAATTCATTGATTAGATCAGCCATTGAAATCACACAATCCACTGCATTCATGATGTGGAATCTGTTTAGGAAAACTGCATTCTAAAAGGCATGATGCTGCTTGTGAAAGAGAAAGCCAGGCGTTCAGATGACCCAGGACCACTGTTTGGGCATGCTTTTTCCCTTTGAAAAACATTTTCTGTTTGAAAAATGCCTAACAATATGTGCCATAAATATTTAGGAGGTATATTTTTGGAAGTAGAGCTGGCTACTTATCTAACATATTGTATACATTTATCATTGTCAGTCTACCCGTTCAACTCAGATTTTCAGTTGGGTATAAATTCTTCCTTTTAATAGGATTTTTCTATTCTTGAGAAATAAACTGTAATAATTTACAAACGATTTCAGCTTTCCATAGATCTTCACCCTGAGGACGTATTTTCCCTTATGGCTATGACCACTACACCTTCTCAATTTCTACAGGCAGCATGGCCAGAATAGTGGAATGGGAGACTGTGTACGATACCAAGGAGGATCAGTCTCCGCTTAGAAATGGGCACATTGCTTCCACTCGCCATCCACTCCAGGCCTCGGCTCTGCTGACTTTTGACCCACTTTCTTTAGAATGTACAGGCAGAAGGCTTTGTCCCATGGTCAACTCAAGTCGGGATTCAGCCTGCACATGACCCAAAAGTAGCACAAGGGTATGGAAGGATCGTCACGTAGGAAGCGAAATGAAGTTATTTCTGAGAGAAGCAATGGGCAGCCAGCTCAGCCATGCAGTCTGCGTGTCTGTCCCTCCTCCCTCCGCAGCCCCACTTACATCATCCCACTTCTGCCACTGAAGCTTAAGCCCTTGAAGTACCATAAATTATTAAGTCAACAACTTAGAACCCATGCCTGCAGATTAGACTCCGTATTGCTTCCAGGGAATTCAGTTATTTACAGAAATAAATGGCTTTAGTAGCTGATATACTTGCAAAAAAAAGTGATTTATTTGTTTTTTAAGTAACTGACAAGGGTCTGTGATTTATTTTCACCATAGACTATAAAAGATGCGCCAGGCTTCTTACCCGGCTGGCTGTCAGTCCAGTGTGCATGGAGGATAAGGTAAGCTTGGACAGAAGGGCACTGGAGCGCATACCAAAGACGGGAATCCTGCTTGGGACATGAAAACTTCATGGGAGTTTAGGAGCACTCATTCTTTGGCTGGGGTAGCCGTATTCTAAGTAGAGATGGACCAACACTCTTTTCTCAGTGCTGAAAGCCGCCCTACTGGCCTGTCTCCACTGCCCAGGCAGCTGTTGTTAACTGCTCACTGCACGGCACATGGGCACTGAGTGGTTCCTGCTCTGAAACACAGCACATCAGCCAGTTTCAGCACATGACTGAGTGCATAAGCCAGGAACAGACTCAAACTGTCCCTGTTTACTTTGAGGCATTCATTCATTCAGTAACACTCACAAGTTGAGTAGATGACCAACATTGTCCATGTAAATTCAAATGATCACATGTGGTAAATGTTTGAGTTGTAGTCTGTCATGAAGAAAAGCTCATAAAGAACAGCTATCCTCTTTAAATGTTTCTATCAATGGTTTTTTTTTTTCATAGCCTCTAATAGTAAAAACGTAAATGCATACCACATTTATGAACTGAACTTTGTACCTTGGCCCCTGGAGGGCTGATATGCAACATGTAACACCATCAGCGGCTGTTTTGAAGGGTAAGGTTTTATTTTCCTGACACAAATGCCACAGAATTGTCACGTTAGCAGGATGCCACTGTAATTTCACCAACTTTATACTTACTACATGTCGTGTGTGTGTGGGCACTGCCAGATGCTGGCTGACCAGCACCAGACAGACAGGCTTCCTGCCCATTGATAGCTGTTCAGAGCACATTCATGAAAAGGGAGTATTTTTCTAGTGGTTACTCGAGTTTGTCTCATGTGAAATGGGTGGGGGTAGGGTAGTGCTCTTTCCTACACAGATGTGCTCTCTATGGAGAAGCAGTGCTTATGAATATTTAGGTAGCAGCAGCAGAAGGGTTGCGTGCATGACCCCAACACCAGCAGGAAGCATCTTTCCCAGTAGAAGAAACTGCTGCTAATGAGAGGAATGGCACTGGGGGAGGCAGGCCGGCGGGTAATGGCGGGGAGGCTGCGTTCTGCAGTTTCACGTTTTCTTTGGAGAGAGTGAAGGTTTCAACGCCAGGCAAAGCTGGGAAGTGCTGTGTAGTAACGTCCCCCCAGGTCCCTCCTCTTTCCAGTTCTCTCGAGCTGCTCATCCACTGCCTGTATGTCACACGGACCTTCTTCTCTTTAAATCAGTGAACAGATGTATATTCCTGTCACCCGAGGTGATTTGCCAGGGGAGATGAGATTTTTTTTTTAAGGTATTTCTTTATAATTAAATCCCATTGTTCCCAGAGATGAGCCAGGGACATCCTTGGAAATTCTCCACTTACTTACAAGTGAAGAGAGCCAGTTCCCCATTGCTTTAGTCACTCGAAGAGCTACTCTGTCTACATGTCCATTAGCCAACCCCTGCCTCCCCTCTGCTGGCTGCTGCTGGAGGCACCTGCAGTTACATTGAAGGACGTGGTCATTTCAGTGGGACTGAGGCTCCTGGATGGGTCTCTGCATGGCACTTCATGCTTTGCAAATGCCACAGTGATGCCCCGCAGAAAAGCTGTGGCGGAATCCCCTCGATAGTCTCCAGCACCCTTTACATCTCTCCCCCCATCACTGGACAACCACATCAGAGCCTGACTGACGATGAGATGCAGGTAAAGGTAACAGGGCAAGGCCCAGGCTCACAAGCTTCTGTTCCCAAAAGGCCACCTGCTTGACAGCCACAGGTGTCCCAGCTGTAACTGGGTTCATTTTGGCCAAGACATAGGTATAGTTTAAAACATTGATACCCTCTTAACTATAATTTCATAACTTCTATTTTTTTTAAAGATACTTTCTTCAAATTCCAAAAGTTTTAAACGGCAACAGCAAATTGTTACCTGGCTAGTCACCACAGTGTAGATACAGTCCGGGGTTTCTCTGTGCTTTGCAGACCTCAGTGAGACACCAGAGGGCAGGGCAGGCATCCCAGGTGCCCACACTAGTGCGACAGTGTGGCATCAGGAAGGCCCTGCAGTCCGGGTTCTGCTGCTGAACAACCTGCCACACGCACTTCTGTCCTGACACACAAGGACGGCAGGGCAAGACTGCAAACCATGACCTTGTCTTTGTAAAGAAAGGCCCAGAGCCTGAGAAAAGCAGGTGTTTAGCAGGAAGGGCTCTGCCCTCATCTCACAGCAAATCCATTTGCCGCATTCTGAAGCTCATTAATAGACCTCTTCAGGCCAAAGAGAACAATGTCCTCACCTACCCTCCCTAACAGTCACAGACGCCCTTCACTGTTGGAATTCCAGGTCAGTCAGAAGCCTGAGCTCTGGAATATTGTCAAAGAAAAGGAGTTCTGAGTAGTGAGTGCCCAGTGCACTCTCCCAAATGCAGCCTTATCTTAGTAACCTTGAAGTTTATCATTCTTTTAAAAATAAACAGAATACCAATGGTTTAGATATTCCAACAAAGAATGCTAGAAACAACTGTCTAATCTTGATTATTAGCTTTACCAACTCTGTGAACACTGAGGTTGCAGAACTGCCAGGTAAATCCCTGTGGCCTGGACTACTGAGGATTCTGATAGCACATGTAAGACTAAGCACTCTTCTTCAAGCTTTAATAAGCATCCACATGTATCTGTGATGACTTTCATTGCTTTAGCATCGCAGCCATGTAGTAAGTGCAGAAAGAAGTTATTTTTCAAAATACAAGAGACTACACTTTTTGGAACACAGAGACATACAGACGCACTCTGAGACTGCCTATGTTTATAAACATGTGTCCCCTAACTGAAGTGACAGGTCTTCTGGAATTCACAGGAAGAAGTGTGGATAGTCACATCAAACGCAATGTATTTGTTTTCAGCAGTGAGCAGACTGTACAGGAGCAGCACACCAGGAGCCATGAGAAGTGCCTTGGAAACCAACAGGGAAACAGAACTATCTTTATACACATCCCCTCATGGACAAGAGATTTATTTTTGCAGACAGACTCTTCCATAAGTCCTTTGAGTTTTGTATGTTGTTGACACTGTTTGCAGATACATATTCGATAAATCAGTGTACTGACAGTGATATCTGTCACTCTTATTTTAAAAACAACCACAAAAGGAATGCTCCACGTTTGATGTGTAGTGCTATAAAACACAGAGAATATTTCATTTTCTTGATTAGGTGAAATCACAAAAGATGTTTCTTTAGAAACGTAAGCAGAATCTTAAAGTATATTTTCATATAACATAATTTAATATTCCGTATTACTTTCACTGTTAAATTCTCAGAGTATTATTGGGAATGGCATGAAAAATTAAAATTTTGGTCATGTTTTAGGAACAGTGGAGTGTAAATCTGTGGCAAATTCTGTCGGTCCTTTGTATAACAAATGTAAAATAGTATTCCAGCTATTGTGCAATATGTAAATACTGTAAATAAACACAAGTAATAAATGAAGTGTTTGTTATAATGAATAGTCTTCAAAGTGACTCTCTACCTCTCTAACAGGTTCACTGTTGGGAATTCGTGACTTCAGATTTACTGAGACCATGACACTGGCAAAAGGTCACAGAATATAAAAGTCATAAACAAATGAAAACTTGAAGCTTAAGAATTTCTCTAAGGGATAATTGGCATTTTTTTAAAGTAGAGGCTACTATATATTGGTGACATAATTTCTTCAGATAGGCCCTGATTTGCTGGGAAATATTCCAAATAAGGTTGTATCCATTATTTCCCAAGCGATTTTGTAATCATGAAAATGCAAAACTAGGAGGAACCTTAAGACTTCTAAGCAGTCTCAAAATTTTACATGTAGATATATTTTAAACAGATATAACTGGATCCAATTTAAAAAGCTGAATTCAGCAAAGCAATGTTTCTCCATTCATATGAGCCCTTGTCGGCAGATGGTATTGTCTGGGTGTAGCCATAAGGACAGAATAGTCAAGAGTCCTAGGATTTGTTTGAGGATGTGTATTTATAAACATTAAAGAAAAACTATAGGATTTTATTTCCAAACATAAAGGAATAGAAGAGTAAGAAATTTTGACTTTGAGATAATTAAAAGCAATTACTGAATGAACAGGGTATAACTTTTGAAGTCTTCTTATTTAATCCTGTTTCTAATTACAGCTCATTACTTGACCTTTTCTTCCCAATTTGTTATGTTTTAAGGATATCATGTTCAAATATCCAATCTATTAATATTTAATCCCCTAAGTTTTCTGTATGTCTGAGTAATTCCAACAAGAGCAAGACTCACTGAGTTTACAAACTTTCTTCCTATGAAGACAGCGTGGCACTTCGACATGATACAGTGTGCAAACTACTCACTTTCATCTGGCAGCAGCTCATCCTCCAGGCACCAGTGAGTCAAGGATCAAACATGTCTCCTCCCCCTGGCACTGCCTGGGACCCTGACGATACTGGTCAGGAGTGTAGATGTCCTGGCCAGGCAGCTGTGCGTCACTGCACAGGAGGGCACAGCGTAGAGGCAACATGTCCAGAGGATGGTATTAGGCAAGGACATTTCCAGCTGTAGGACCTCAAACTTCTTTCAGAAACTAGACATTATGATACGCGGCAGCAATGTGCTTATTTTCATCATTTTACTTTCTCATCCTGAAGATAAAAGATGCACACATAACATCATAGATCATGTAAAAAGGACAAAACAATGTTTTCAAATGCTTCCTTGTCAATAAAAAATCAGGCAGACACCAGATTTATATCTCTAGTTGTATTTTTATAACTCCCCAGTTTATTTTGAAATATTCATGATTTTGACATTATCTCAAAATACACAGAAATTACCTATATCTGCCTATACACTTATTAAATGCTGATGAAGAATACTTAGTATTTAAGCATGCCAAATAATAAGCCTTTCCCAACTTTTAAAATTATTTTTAAAAATAAGCCAATTTATATTGGACATTTGGGTTACATGTGCATATAAAAACAGTCATATTCCTCAACTGACCATAGTTAAGACTAGCATACAAGCGTCCTTCTTTCTGGATATAATTAAGTTTCAGAGGCAAAGTGGTTCAGATGGGAGCCAATGAACTGACCTCCTCATGAAGTAAACTCGACAAAAATCATGAAGTATTGAAGGTGCTAACGATTGTTTCCATAAATGTTTCTCTCTTCCCTATCTTTTCAACATACAAGTGTGCACTATGGGTGAGTATCAATTAAAACACTTCTAATCTAGACTGTGAGCTCCTATGGAGAGGGCTACTGTCAATCCATAAAAGGCCCTGGGGAAGAGAGAGGTAGCACAGGAGCAGAGGGCACCTGCCCTCCATCAGGCCATCCACACAAACCTACTGAAGAGGTAGACTTGACTAAGTCTCAGCGGGCTCAGATGCTGACCTGGGCCTTCAAGTGAGGTTTTCCTTCATTATGTTTTATGTTGCTTGTTCTACTATTTTTGTAATTGGGGCAAAGTGAGATGTTCAACTAGCCTAAGAATGCTCAATATACCCCATAAACTGTCAGAATCAAATAATTTTATTGATTCTTCTGCCAAACATAACTGATTTCCATCTACAATATTTTTTAAGGTAAGAAACAGTAAGTCAACTGAACAAAGAGCTGGGCCTTTGGGCTCTGGAACATGATTACACACTGACTGAGAATGCAGGACCTCAGGGTGGGGTCTAGTCAGGCTGGCCACAGCAGGGCATGAACCTGCCTCAGTGGGCCTTCTCCAAGAACGCTCTGCAGCACCTGACACATTGCTGGTACACCGTCTCAAAGTCAGAGTCATTCCCCTAAATGGACAGGAAAAGAAGAAAATGGCAAAACCTGCATAACAAAAACATCCTTAACACAATCTACTCTGTTATTTAATACTGCAGGATACAGACGTGGTGGGTATCATATTAGCCCTAAAACGTGAACTGTACTTACATAATAGGGATCTTCAATAATAAGTTGTTTTTGTGGATCATAGCTCCCAAGTAGTTCAATTTTAGCTTTGCAGGTTTTAACTTGATTACTTTTTCTATTCAAATCTCTGTAAAATTGAAACATGAACTTAGTTTTCTGATCTATGGTTTCAAGTTAAACAGGGACATCTGCTAGGGTCTTATGAAACATCCATATCGAAATCAAGACAGGATGACCTAATTTGAAATGAAACAGAAGACTCAGCAGGCCCGTGTGGCCCCTTCTGCAGCTGTATGCCACTGCCCTCTCTCTAGGCAAGAGAGTTTGCGACAGCAGCTTATTCTCACCGCTTCTGTTATACAAAATACACATTATATTTTCTCCCACGAAATATATTTTGAGACAATCAATCAAGTTTCAGAGATAAAACAAAGGTGACAGAAAGGAACCCAAAACACCATCTGAACCAGTTCCCAAACGGAGGGCTACCAATTCCATCCTCAGGTGTCTTGACAGCACTTCCCACAGCATGACCCACTCCTTAATTACTCTTCCTTCTTTTACTCCTCAAGCCTCTGCCCAAGCTGAAAACTCAGCTTCACCCTAGACTTCCACCTTTAGCTTTCACATTGCTACAAAAGAAAAAGGCAAACTGAACTAAGTGCCTCCATTTATTTAACACATTCGACTGAGCACCTACGACAGATGAGTCGATGAGTCAGGCATGTGCTTTATGTGGGAATGGAACAGCCAAGAGCCCCGTGCGTGAAGTTTTACAGCAGCTCAGGAGTAGGCGCAGGGACGAGAACTGCGGGCAGGCCTAAGTCTAATGCACAATCTGGCCTAGTGACAGGGTAGCAGAATACCTCTACAAAGAAATCAATTTCAGCTGACCCACAAAAGGCAAATAGAAGCCGAATGGCCCAAGCAGCAAGGAGGAGCTTCCAGGCAGAGGAACAGCACATGCAAACGTGAGGCTGCAGGAACTCTGCTTGCCCCACACACAAAGAAACACAGTGCTCAGTGCCGATCAAAGCAAATGAGGTCTCCTAAAAAGGTGTTTTTATGATACCTATAAGCTATGGTGTCAGCGAAAACAATGAGAACAGAATAAGGACTGAAAAATAAAATTAAAAAATGCATGCATTTTAATGAAGGTCCTGATTAATAAAAATTAAAACTGGTGCATTCCTATCTGTTCATTTGTACAAAAGTAATTAAAAACACAAATAGTTTATCTTCATCAAAAACAAGTACTATTTATGAAAAAGTAGTGATGTAAGTCAGAATCCTGGAGTGACATTAAATTATGATTAGTTCCCAGCGACGCCCTAAGTAGAGGACTGGGGCAGGTCAAGAGAGTGGTGACTGAGGCAGGACGGCAGGGCCCTGCCTCACTGAGCCCAGGCTTAAATCCCACCACATCTACCACATGCTAGCTGTGTGAACTTGGGGACACAACCTGACATTACCGTTTCTCACGTCCTTCTTTCACAAGATGGGGTAATAATAGGAACCTACAGTTGCAGAGCTTTGGCCTGAGAATCAATAAAACACTGCCCTGTCCAGGAATCATTACAGCAAAAATAACAAAATCGCTCTCATGCAGAACAATGTGCCTGATACAAAACTATCACAGTCAAGCTAGTTTTCCAATTAAATCATGCTATTAATAACTGGACTTTCCCTTTTCTAAGGTGTATTTCCTTGAAAATACCTAAGGGACAATTCTAGATTACTAAGTTTTTTTGCTGTTCTAAATAAATAATTCTACATATGGTGACCATCACTATTAAAACCTTTAATATAGAAAAAGTAAATCTGGACAACAAATTACTTGGCCCATTACTGAACTGAGAGTTGAACAGACATATTCTTCAAAAACAGGATTACCTCAGATTGCTTTCATCCATACATAGTATATAATCAAACGTGGCAAAATCTTCTTTGGTAATCTAAAATTGAATAAGAAGTCAAAATACAGTGTTTATACCATTTAAGCCTACAGGATGCAAAGATATACTAAAAGAAAAAAAAACTGCTATATTTGAGCCTGTTATTCACTAATTAACAATTTAATTAAATAAATAAATTTTAGGATACTTTTAAGTTAGAACAGAGTTAACCTACTTCTCAAAACTGTACTGCAAAGAAATTTTGTATTATAAAGTTCCATACAATAATCATAAAATAGTATAATGTGTAGACACAATGTTTATACATCAGCTTCAATTCCTTAGTAACAATGTATAACACAGTCAACATACTAAAATGTCACATATTTAATCCCCTTCATTATTCTACTCTATTTCGCATTCCACAAGCACTGAACATCCGGGGCCCCAGTGACACACACCAAGCTAAGCGGACAGAGCCGTGTCCGGTGGAGCTGCCCTTCTACACGGGGCAGGCAACACACAGGAGGCACAGATGCCCCGGAGGAAATAAAGCAGAGAGGAGATACACACAGGTCTGGGGCAGGGAGAAGGAGAAGTATTAAGTTCGGTGGTCAGAGGTGGTCACTAAGAAAGAGACACAGGAGTCATAACCGACAGTCTTCCTTTATTTTGATCGAATATCCATAATTTAAACCTGACAAAGAAGAGAATGCCACTCAGTATTTCTACTGATTGTAACCTGAAAGCTTATCATTGTTTTCTGATATAATCTATAAATATACCTACTTAAAATATAAATAAAAAGATTATTTTGTGAATTTCAACTACTATAAATAATGGCAGAATAAGAAACATAAACATACATACTGCGGAACAAAGGCGCAAAGTGTAACTTTCCTAATATAACTTATTCTTCTGAAAAATGAGAAACTTCGGCTTTTAGCATGCACTTCCAGAAACTAGAAAGGACTGTATTTCGTCAATACTCCCATGGCACTGACTTATTTCAAAGTTGAGAATAAGTACAATACTGAATTTTTTTTCTTTTTTCTTTTAGAGAAAAGGTCTCACTGTCACCAACGCTGGGGTGCAGTGGTGAGACCATAGCTCACTGCAGCCTCAACTTCTTGAGTTTAAGCCATCTTCTTACCTCAGCCTCCCAAACAGCTGGGACTACGGGCACATGTCATAGCACCCAGCTAATTTTTTAAATTTTTGTAGAGATGGGTCTCACTATACTGCCCAGGCTGCTCTTGACCTCCTAGGCTCAAGCAATGTTGAGCCTCTCAAAGTGTTACTAGGATTATAAGTGTGAGCCACCAAGCCTGAACAGCATTATTTCTCCAAATTAGTTATGTGAGAAATGCCCTAAGATTTAATACTAAACTTGTTTTAAATTCTGGACTAATTGTAAATTTTTCATAAAAAAGACTTAGTAATCGTTACATAATTTTTAGATGTTACAATAATTGAGAAAGAAAAGAAACAGCTATAACTTATGTAACAAATGCACAGTAAAGGATTTCCACTTGCAGCTATAAATGAAACAGCTTGTGGTAAATCATCCCTATTACTAAAAACAACTAGAAACCCCATATACAAAACCAATGCTCTAGTGACCATCAGGCTTTGGGGCCACGAGGCCGCTCTAGCTCTGCGGCTCTCGCACAAAAGCAGCCACACACTATAGGTGAATGAACAAGTCTGGCCGTATTCCAATAAACACTGTTCATAAAAAAGGTACCTCAAAAAAAGGTGCAGTCCCCAACCTGCAGACTCCTGCCACTTGCCACTTCTCTTCCCACTAAAACTGGGCAATGACAAGGCCTCAGAACAGGGATCTCAAATAGTCCAGGAGCAGAACTCTTTAACTCTTTCCAATTATTTAAATCCTATGTTATGGTTTGGATGTGCCCCCAAAGTTCCTGTGCTGGAAACTTCATCCCCAATGCAACAACAGTGAGAGGGAGGATCTTGATCAATGCTACTAGCTTGGGAGTGGGCTCCTGACACTGATGGGTCCTCTCTCTCTCCTCTGTTTTCCTCCTCTTGTTTTTCTAGTTCTCGCTCTCACTCACTCTGGGACACTCTAGACTCCTTCACCTTCTACCACAGGATCAGGCAGCAAGAAGGACCTCACAGCCCCATGAGCCCCTTGACTTTGGACTTCACAGCCTCTGGAACTATAGGAAATAAATCTCTGTTCGTTGTAAATTACCCGGTCTTAGGTACTGTTAGAACAGCACAAACGGACAAAGATATACAAGCAACAAATCAAAGAGAAAAAAACAGAAAATGAAAGCAGATTCACAAATGGTCCAGATAATCAGAAAATCAGATAATCAGAGTTGCCACAGTATTTAAAGCACTTGTGATAGTATGTTCAAGAAAACATATAGCAAGATGTAGAATTTCAACAGAAAAATAGAATCTACAAAAAAAAAAAAAAAGAAACTTAAAGAATTAAGTAAATAACAGACAATCTTGATACTGTTTGAAAATGGCAGAAAGATTTGTATATCAGAAAACAGGTCAGCAGAAAATATCAGACTGAAGAAGAGAGTGAAAAGGATAGAAAATAGAAGAGTGTTAGAAATATATGTTAAATATACACGTAAGGTGAATCTCAGGAGAAAAGAGAAAGAGAAGTACAATACGAAAAGATAACAGCCTGGGATTTTCCAAAATTGATGAAAAGCATCAAGTCACAACGTCAAGGATCATATCTGGTCTACCACACCGAAACTGCTGAAAACCAAATTCCCAAAGAAAAACTGAAAGACTGCCAGAGAATGTAATAGACAACAAAAAGACAACCCATTAGACAAATTTTTCAAATGATAAGCAGAAACACTATCAATCTTCAACAAACTTTTTTTAGAGAAGAAAAAGAGGGAACATCCCCAATCTGTTTCACGAGGATGTGTACCCCACTACACGGTGTCTGCTGGGCATGACTCCAACAGAACACAGCAGGTGCACACCGTTACCACAGCAGCACTGTCTGCAGTAGCCCCAAACTAGAAACCCCCCGACCCCCACCAGGAGGAGAGCGGACAAACTGTGAAATGATATCGTATCCGGCAATGACAATTATATTGCTACAATCAACACGGAGATTCTCACAAGCAAAAAAAGCTGACAGACAACAGCATGTACTGTAATTCCACTTCTATGAAGTTAAAATGTACAACCAATTTTTTGTGGGGATTTCTGGAGGAGTAAGGAGGGGGCTATTATGGGACCTCAGGGTTGCACTCACAATCTGTGTACACAAGTCAATGAAAAGTTTACCGAAAAGAGAACATAATGTATAATAAAGTAAAAAAATCTCCTTTGAACTAACTGGGCAGGAAGCTCACGTATTCTAAAAGACTAACTGTAAGAGTTAAAAATAAGCACCCTAAAACCATTTCATTTATTAAACACAGGTTGAAAGGCACTGAGAAAATTGAGATTTTAAGATATGTACAATAGTTATCACACAAATTGTGACATTAGTAAAGGAAAAGAACTTGTAAACAGAGATCTGATGTGATACTGATTCATAAAACATACCTTAAAAATTTCTTAAAACAAACAGGAAAAAAAAAAGCAAGAAACATGTGCAAATACTGCTTCTAAAACTGTTCTTTAAAAAAGGTCCTAATATGTCTTTTTTTTTTTTTTTTTTGAGACGGAGTCTTGCTCTGTCGCC
>NC_045448.1:200667-238587 GCF_002776525.5 Piliocolobus tephrosceles | reverse complement strand
TTGAGCCACCGCGCCCGGCCCTAATATGTCTTTAAAATACTTCATTTGCATCCACTCTTATTACACACTTAGTGTATTAAAAAAACTGACCTTAAAAACATAAACCTTCAAAGTATGAAGTGCTCATATTCTGAAGGACTGCTCCAAATAAATCTATTTTCAACAATGGCCAGTAGAAACTGGCAAGGTATGCAAAAGCCTGAAGAGATTAGGATGGATAAATTGTATAAAAATGTTTAATCACCTGACCAATGACAATTCCATTTCAGAAAAGGTCAGTCCCAGAGTACTTCATTTAAATAAAGAACTCTTAGAAAAATCAACTTTAGCTTCTAATTTATACTATAAAGGCAAGTTATCTTTAACTGAAATTGCAGAATTTGATTGTGACTTTATTGGGCTCCAAACCTGAAGTGTGGCACAACACACTATAATTACGTGTCCATGACGCTGTGGGTATTACCCTATATTACTAAAGCCACTTCACAGTTGAAAAAATATTTTTGTATGTATTATATAACTCAATTCTAGCAACAAACTTGCAATATAGGCAGGATAATTACTATGGCCTAAATGTTTAATAAAAATTATTCAGGAAGGAACAGAAGACAGAGCACCACTCAGCCCCAGCTCGCAGTCAGGCTCTCTCATTATAAATTACCTAGCTTTTATGTGCATTTTAATAAATAAATTCCAAAGTCATGCAAGTCTTTCAACACTGTGCAACCAGAAGTGACAAAATGGACACACTGTAGCTGGTTAAGCTCATCCTAAATAAACACATTCATTAATATACAAGTCTGGTTAATCCCTTCACTACTTCTCAAGTTACCGGACTCTACATATTAGAAATGGAACAAGAGCTTGTCTACCTGTCTTGCTTTATGGGCTGTGGGAATGCCATGATTTCTTAGGCAGCTCACAGCTCTTGGGTCTGGGGACCGGCCCACGTTCCAGTCAGAAACAGCACCGCTGTCAATGACCCACTGAAACACAAAACACACATCTTCAAGTCCAAGGACGGTACCTGCCGGGCAACGTGGCTCATGGGAATGCCGTGCCTCTTCATGCAGTTCTGCCCTCGGTAGTCAGGGGCGTTCCCTATCTCATACCCGGAAGTCGCCGCGCTGTCTACCCTCCACTGCAGGGGAAGAAACATGGAATTTTTTTTCGGCAATTTCCTGCCCAGAAGAGTTCAGGTTGGCCTCTTTAAGATAATGAATGGTACTTACATTCTCTGAGATGTTTTGATCAGTTACAAGTTTCCTGAAAACTGCTTCTGCAATGGGTGATCGACAAATGTTACCTTTAAAAAAAGGGGGGGTTGGGAAAACAGAGGGTTAGGTTGGATGGAAGGGCACACGCCAGTTCCCCCTCTTCACACACCTGACACGCAGGGGCTGTGCTATCCCTCAGGAAAAATAAAGGCCACCAACACTATCCTTTTATGCCTTTGTCCAACCAGTGAGGGTAGACCCTGCTGGGGAACAGCCCATCAGGCTCAAGTTCAGTGACTTGACACCAACTGGCCAAGTACTCCAAGTATAGATGACAAAGATATCAGAATAACAACTTCAACCAAAATTATTGTTTAAAGAGCTGCTACTAAAGATCCAGGAGTGAATCATGAAAATGAAGTGGGTTGCAACCAGCTTATTTTAAAATGAAATACAATAGAATAAAAATAAAATACAGTGGTCTGTCCCTCGGCAGACTCAGGGAGCTGGTTCAGGACACCCTCCCACGCCTGCCCAGGATACCAAAACCTGCATACTCAGGTCCCACAGGTGGCCCCTGCGAATTTGGAGTCCAAGTACAGGAAAAGTCAGCCCTCCATATAGATGGGTTTTTCATTCAGACAACAAGGTATTTTCCATCTGTGCTTGGTTAAAAAAATTACTTGAATAAATCCCTCGAAGTTCAAACCCCTGTCGTTCAAGGGTAAACTATGTATTTTCAAGTGTATCACACATAAGGACGACTATTGTTCCACAAAACAACACATAAACACACAAACATGCATTTAAGCATAAACAGCGATTCAACACCGACATTCACTGAGCGATCACATGCGAAGCCCAGGGGCACAGATCCAGGCATCAGCAGCCCAAGGTCGGGGACCCCACTCTCCAGACCACTTAAGACAGCAAGTGAGAAATCCAGGTTACCCAGGGCTCCCTCAGGTTTGATAATTCCCCAGAATTACTCCCCAAACTCAGGAAAGCAGAACACTTACCATTACAGTTTCATTATAATAATAGCAACAAAAACAAAAACGAAAACAAAAAATAAAACCAGCCAAAGCAAGTGACCCACAGGGCACACTCTGGGAGGTTTTCTGACAGGCAGCTCCACTGTCCCCTGGGACACCTTCCCCTCCTGTCATCAACGTGGGGCAATATTCAAAGAGCACTGCCAACCCAGGAGGCTCCTCAGAGCCATGGTGCTCTGAGGTTTTACTGGGGTTTTTGGAGGGAGACACAATGGGTTCAATCACTGGCTATTCAGCTGAACTCAATCTCCAGGCTCCCTCCCACACTTGGCTCAAAGCCCCCACCCTGAGTCATCTCATCAGCATATATATGGGGGCCACCTTCAATAACTAAGATACTCCCATCACTCCTAGAAAACTCCAAGGCATTTAGAGGTTACCTCCCAGGAGGTAAGGTAAGGGCCAAATTCATTACTACCCAGAGGAAAAAGACATAAGATCTCATCCCAAAATAGATCTACCATATACAAGCAATGTACTTATGGGAGGTGCACAGTTGACTATAATAAAAATGGGAAAATGAATACTAGTAAGCAATATACTACAGTAGCACAGAAAAAGAACGATGCTACAAAGCAAAAACAAGACGTAAGAAAATTTCCTACCAGAAAAAAGAAAGATTAGAGATGATATTTAAAGGATGATCAGGATCTTAATGGACAGAGGAAGGGAAAGGCATTTAACTCAGGGGGATTGTGGCACTAAGCAGGGGAGGCTGCGATGCTTCAGATACAGACAGCCAGTGTCTGGAAACTGATGGGCTGGTATACCGCAGGCCTAAAACACTGGGCCAAGACTTGGACTTCGCGTAGCCACTATGAGGAGAAATAGAAAGTCCTATGGAAAAGGGTAATATGACTTATTCAACAAACATATTTTGTATGCCCACTCTATGTGCCAAGCACTGTGCCCTAACCTGAAGACAGAAAGTTGTTTAAAACATAGACCCTTCCTACAAGTTACCAAAATTCCTGGCAGGGCTAAGGAAACGCTAGAAGAACACATTACTGAATTGGAGAGACCTTGTAAGAGGTTCCTATGGAGGAGCAAATACAAGACAGTGTCAGAGTGGAAAGGTGTGGCAGCTTTCCTCAACCATCATAAAGGTCATGGAAGATACTCCTGTAACAAAAGACAGGTTAACAAGAGAAAAAACATAACAAATCTATTTAATCAGTTTTATGTGACATGGAAGCCTTCAGAAACGAAGACCCAAAGACCCAGGGAAATGGTTTTGATGCTTAGATGACCAACGCACAGCCATGTAGAAACGGAACTGGACAAAAGGAAATGATCCAATGGTAGTGGACTGAGGCGGGAAACCCAGCAGGGCCACAGCACTTCCTCCCCCAGGAATGAGGCAGGGCCCCTCTGGAATGGTGTCTTCAAGAGAAGGCAGAAGGGAGAGAGTGACCTTTGTAGGTTTTACGGCTTGCTTTGCGGGAGAGGAGTTCTAGTTTCTATGATCTGCGTTGGGGAAGATAAATGACGGTTTCTATGACCTTGCTTCTGGGGCTGCTCTGAGGCCTTCCAGTATCCTTAATGCCAAAGCACCATACTGAGTCCAAACATTAGGAACTGAATTTAGGAAACAGACAAGAAAAAGAAGAACTGTGAGAATAGACAGCACTAAATAAGAGTTGACTCTTTGTCATTATTAGGGTTTCTGTTTATGACAAACAAGTACAATGAGGATCTTCTAGTGTTGTAAAACACAGCTAATTCCCTAATTCAGAAAACCAACTCATTGCCTTACTACAGCCTTCAGTTTCTACACTGTAAGACCTAAACACATTATGTAATTTTTTCTCACAGAAGACTGTAGTTTCCACAGCAGTAAAAAATCTTACCTACAAACCATAAAGGGAAAGACAACAAATTAGCCGTGAATGCTCTCTCTATGCCACTTTGTGTTGTGAAGTTGTTCCTTTCGACATTCTAAATTTTGTTTAGTTTTTTAAACAGGTATTGTCATCAGCACTATTTTAATTACTGAAAGGCTTCCCATGGGTGTGTAACTCTTTTACTTGTCACCATATAACCTGGGAATATTTTTAACAGCAAACATTGTATTTCTAAATTAAGACACTTACTATTATTTTGGAACTGTACAACAACAGATGCCCAATATCTCAGCATCTAAAAATATAATAATAAAGACTAGCCCCACACGTTTACAAATAATTATCATTAACTGTAAAATAACAGTTCACTTTCCCCACAACAATATGAAAACTTGCATTATTAACTGTCCTGAAGGCTAGTAGTAGTTTGCCCTGTTGATTTCGAAAAGTTGATGCCACCAAATTGTGTCATGAAAAAATGGAGCACCCTGGTCTTCAGTGAAACATTGCATGTACTTCACCTATAGAACAAGTTCTAAAAACAGAACATTCCAACCTCAAATGCCTTTAAAAACTGTTTCAATCTGTAAAGTATCAAGTTTGTCTTTTCTAAATTAGGCAGACTATTTTATACCTTTCTTCAGCATCTTCATTTCAAGGATGGAGACTCATAAAAGGCAACAGGTAGGCTCTGGGAGCGTAGGGCTGTGTCTGCTATACCTGGTAAGAGACCCAGCACCCAGTATGGGTGTAGCCCAGAAGTAAAGTGACTCCACCAGCATGTGCTATCTCCACCAACCATGCTGGCTGGGTCATGGCTCCTGCATCATCTTCACTGGTAAGTCTCTATCTTACAAAAACATAAAGCACCCTTCATAATTGGGCTGTAGTAAGGCAGCTCAATTATTGCCCATCATTAGCTTCCCCGGTGAAAAACCTCTGATGCTTTTCTACACTTCAGTCTCAAAAGGGTCCAAATAAATGCTTTGAAGGAACAAAACCTTTTACATTTCAAAAGCATACAACTGTTACTGTCCTCTATACGGCTACCAAATAAAATGCCATTTACCGCTCAAATTCCCTCAGAATGCAGCTACCCACTACCCAACCAGTAAGGGCAAGCTCCACCTCCAGTTTAATCTCAAAACAACAGCTGAAACTCTTCTTTTTAAACTTAAATTTGATCATTTCCCACCTCTGCTCAAAACCTTCCAATGTTTATTCAGAGTAAGCCCAAGTCTTCACATGGCCTCCCAAGATCTGGATATAAAACATGGGTCTGTAAATTGGCTCATGGTCCACCTTTGTGTACAGCCCACAGCGGTAAGAATAATTTTTACATGGTTGGGTAGTTGGAAAAAATCCAAAAGTAGCATATCTTGTGACATGAGAAAATTATATGGAGTTCCATCCAACTGTCATGTCCATAAATGAAGATCCACTAGAACACAGCCAGGTTCACCACATGCATGGGTACTTTGTGCTACGCCCTTTCTGTATGGCATGTGAAGCAAATCTAAAATAATTATAATCTGGTTCTTTACACAAAGAATTTGCAAACTCCTGCCCTAAAGGACCAGTGTATATAAGGAATTAACTACTCCCTATACATCTACAATGGAAGCACTGAGAAAACAGTCACTCAAATTATCTGCTAAATCTTCCGGTATAGATGAGGAATTCTGACTGAGAAAAGGTATCCAGCCACCAGGCCCAGCCACTGTGGCTTCCCTGTGGTTCATGACCATGGCCAGTATTCTCCCTTCAAAACCTTTACCTGCTTTCCTCTGGGTTCAGGATGCTTCTCCAAAATATACTAGGCTTGCTTCCTTACCTCCTTCAAGTCTTTACTCAAAGGTCATCTATCAGATGGGGCCTTCCCTGACCACCCCACTCAAAACTGCACTCCAGCACTCCACTCTCATTCCCCTTTTCTGCTCTATTTTTCTTAATGCTTCACACCAACCGATCGAGCGCATCCATTAATACTGGCTGGTGACTGAGAGAACGTGAGCTCCAGAGAGGCTGGGATTTTTGTCTGCTGTGTTCACCACTCCATATATCCCTATCACTTAGAGGAGTGCATGTCATATAGTAGATGCTCAACAACAACAACAACAAATCATTGAATTGTACTGAAATACAGTAGTCCCCCCTTTTACAAGGCTTTGCTTTCCATGGTTACCCCGTGGTCAGTTTCAGTTGGAAAATATTAAATGAAGAATTCCACAAATAATTCCTAAGTTTTAAATTGTGCACTGTTCTGAGTAGCAGGATAAATTCTCACGCCATCCCATTCCGTCCTGCTCCAGAAGTGAATCATGCTTTTGTCCAGCGCATCCATGCTGTCTATCCACCTACTGCCCTCTTGCTTATCAGATCCACTGTGATATGCTATCACAGTGCCTGAGTTCAAGTCACCCTTAGTTTACTAATAATGGTCCCAAAGCATAAGAGTAGTGAAGCTAGCAATTCAGATACGGCAGAGAGGCCATAAGCACTACCTTTAAGTAAAAAGGTGAAAGTTTTTGACTTCTTATGGAAAGAAAAAAAATCTTATACTGAGGTTACTAAGATCTACGGCACGAACAAATCTTCTATCCATGAAAATGTAAACAAGGCAAAAGAAATTCCTGACAGTTTGTCGTCTCGCCTCAAACTGCGAAAGTTGCGACCAACACAGTTGTAAGTGCTTAGTTAAGGTGGAAACGGCATTACATTTGTGGGTGGAAGAAATGAGCAGACACGTGTTCCAACTGACAGCAGTTGGGTCTGGTACTACCCACGGTTTCAGGATCCACTGGAGAGTCTTGGAAAGTGGGACTACTGCATATGCAAGGATCCAACTCCCCATTAACAGCAACCATGATACCTTATACCAGCATAATCGACCATACTAACCAGAAATATACAAGGGAATGAAATAGTATTTGGTAACCATCCTTAACCAAACTACTGTTTAATAAACTTGTTGATTTCATTCAGCCTTCAATAAGTCTTAAAAATCAAATGATGCCCACTACCAATGTGAAACAAGGTGAGCCTTCCAATTCTTCTTTCACAGAAATTAACTTCTACAAAACCTAGTCAGCGTTTATCATATATTATCCTAAAGCTGGAAACAAAATGAAAAATAAGCCACAGTTATTGCTCTCAAGAAAATTAAACTTAGCTGGGATTTCAACAGACTATCAAATAATTATAGTAAAATTTGTGTAATAAAGGATGTCGATAAGCAATCACAAGAAGCAACTCATGGTCTGGGAAAGCAGAGGAGGAAATATTTGGGTTTGACTTTATAAAATAAAAAGACGTTCCAGGCAAAATTCATAATGGGTACCCAGCCATGGAGGCTCAGTAAGCATGTGAAGTGCTACAGAGCAACGAAAGATTCTGTAAGCCAGTGTCCCGAGAGTGTGAGCAGGGAAAGGTACAGGAGATAAAGTGAGGAGTCTGTAAAAATAAACAGAAATTTTACTCTGCAGGAAATGCAAACTCACAGAAGGTTTTAAGTAACTGGACTACTGACAATTTAGGCCTTCCTCTCAGGGTGGAGGCACCGAGGAATATAACCATGTAGTACTACACCGAAAGAAGATCCCTGAAAACCTAACGGAAGGTAAATTATGTTTGAAGTAAGGTAAGCTAAGTGTTGAAATTCCAGGAGTGAAAATATTTTAAGCTGGAAAGTTCCTAAAAGCCATTAATAAAATACACTTTTATTTTTCACGGGCAAAGTTATACAGGGACCTCCAGGTCTCCTTGGCTTGGCTTTTACAATCAAGAAACCCGAAACCGTAAAACTTCATCTCCGTTTAGCTCAGATCCATACCTAAGCACGGCCTAAGGAAACCAGCAAGCAAAACAATTTTGTCATAGGACTTCGGAGGCCCCTAAGAGACCACATCAGTCCGACAACTCCAGGCCTACCTGGGCCCATTGGAGGGGAACGAGAGTGATTCTAGTAGGCGCAAAGAATGAACCTTGGCTTGTAGGGGCTGTGGCTGCAAATGCCAAAAGCCCCGGATATATGGCAGGTGCGAGGGGACCCAGGTTTACAGGGCAGGCTGGGCCGGTGCACGGGGCGGATGGGGAACAGGGGCGCTGCGACACACTCCTGGAACACCCTAGACCTCCCAGTCCCTGGCCTCCTTCCCCTCATTGTTCCTAGCCCGGCGGCATAATCCACAGGGCCCAAGCCCGATCCAACACTCGCGGGGGACGTCAGAACATGAGTAAGTCGGCGCCCTCTTACCCAGACACACAAACAGCACGGACTTGGTAGCCTGTTCCGCCATCTTTCCGCGCGCAAAAGCGCCAACAGACCGCGACGTTCCGCACGCCGACGCGGCGCATGCGCACTGCCAGCCTCTCGCCCCGCGCGCCGGCGCAGTCACGCACCAACGACGCCAGGGCAGCGCGTGCTGGAGCCACGCCTGCGCAATCGGCTGCAGTGCGCCTGCGGGGGCGGTCCTGCGACGGTCTGAGGGCGGGCGGGGAGGGTCCGCGGGTCGGCTGCGAGGACTGGGCCGTCGTTCACCTGCAGGGGCGGGGCTGCAGGTTGTCCGAAGGAGGAGGAACCGCGGGGTGGGGTCACCTGGAGGGAGTAGGGCCGCGGAAGGCAGGGGGAGGGGGTCACCTGGAGGGGGCGGGGCTGCGGGTAGCTTGGAGAGGAAGGAGCCGAGGGAGATCAAGGTTACCAGAAAGGGCCGAGAGTCGCCTGTAGGGGCGGGGCCGTGGGTCACCTGCGGGGCGGGCTCAGGCTCGGCGGCTCAGCGGACGGCCCACCTGGGTTGGGGCACAGCGCTAGTCCCGCACACGTGGCGGGCTGTGGCGCGCGTCGTCCGAGTTCGCGGAGAGAGGCTGGCTGGCTGAAGCGGGGGAACCTGCCTTGAGCCCCGCAGGGTCCACGCCGGACCAGGGCGGGCCTGAGCCTGGGCGCCCCCCGGGACCCCCACCCCCAACGCCGTGCTTGGAGCCTCCGCGGGGCCCTGGGCTTTTCGATCTTAAGGACCGGGCGGTTCCGAAGTCCCCGGGGGCGAAGGCCCGAGCGCGGCCTGGCGGGCGCGTGGGTTTTGTCCCGCCAAACATACACGGCAGGTGTTCTGCGCCGCCGCCTCCCTCACCTGCCGCAGGTACGCCCTCACTGGGGCCTCCCAGTTCGCGGGGCGGGGCGGCGCGCCTTCCTCTTCCTGGGACCGGGCGCCACGGCCGGGCGGGCACCAGTGAGTACCGGGGGCCCACCTGTCCTGCCGCCCCTTCCCCTCTCAGGAGCTGGGTGGTGGTGGGAGGAGGAGGACGGGAAAACCGACGATGCCTCTGGGGTTTCTAGGTCGCGCTTCTGTTAACAGCAAACTGCCCAAAGTTAAGATAGAGCAGCTCCCAGGACTTTCTTGACCGCAGCGATTTTGATTGAAGTTTAGCCACCGTCTTTTCCATTTTTAGAAAAGCTTTTCCGAAGTTTGGAATGTTGACGATGGTCGTGTTATTTTTAACTTCCTGATATTTGAATGGCCAGGTGTCAGCGACCATCCTTCCGTTCCACGGAGGCGGCTCTGAAGTTTGGGTCGGATGCGCGCGCTTGCAATGCGCGTGGAACCCGCGGCGGGCGCGGGGAGGAGGCCTTGAGTAGGGCTTCGGCGAGGTTCGAGTTTGCCCACCCCCGACCTGAAAGAGAAGGGCCAGCCCTTCACACCCGGAAGGGAAGGGCCAGTCCCCCCAACACCTGGCGCCGGGGTCGCTGGGCCGCGGGGTCGTGGCAAGCACGGGTCCTCTCAGATCGCTGGGCCTGAGCGCTGGCTGCTGAGTTTTTCCTTCGTTAAGGAAGTGTGAAACTGGTCTGAATCGGTTGACCACCGTAAGGAAATGGGATTTACACTGTGGACAGAGATGTGTCCTTTTCACTTCATTTGAACCAATATGCTCGTGCCCCCGTGGAGGCTGAGTTAGAAAGTGACAGGAAGCTGTCCCCGCAAGAGAGTGGGTGCTCGGTTTCTCTTCTGTTTACAGGAGATGCATGTCCTGATTTCTCGTTCTCCTAGGTGTTTTTATTGAGATGTAGGGAATATCTGAATTCATAACGACTTAGAAAATCTGTACACACAGTTGAGAGAAATAACAGGTCTCGAGGCTAAGGTGCTGTTTACTCCCATAGGCTGGCCTCTTATTAAAATATTTGTGCAGCGATTGATGTTTACAAATTACTATGTTGGAGGTTAAAATGATCAGAGTGATAGCCTCCATCCTATCATGTTTAAGGAGAATTGGTTATTTAGTTCACTAATGTTCTATTTAAACAAAATTTCTGTAAAACTAGTAAATGTTACCCCACATTCTTTGTAAGTTAAAAAAAAGTTTAATGTTTGCTCATCAAAAGTGATTTGATACTTCTGTTTAGGAAATCTTTATTCTCAGGAGATTTCTCATTCCGCAGAAATAAGGATCTGGCATGTCAACACAAACATAGGACGTTGATGCAGTCAAAGGGAAATAACTGCTGCCCTGACTCTGCTGAGAGCCTCACAAGTCCCTGTGCACGCCAGCTTATTTGCCAGTGAGTGGCGTCATGATGAGACATAATTCTCTGCTCTTTGAGACCTAAGTACATGAAGTTTTTAAAAAGATTTTCTTTACTCTAAAAGATCAGACCAGTGTGGCATGTGTGGACCTGCTCTGTACCAAGATCACACTTTTCAGTTGGAGAAGAGGGATGGCAGGGATAAATAAAGGGCTTTCCTGTCTCCCGAGGGAGCAGAGAAACCTTTCTCTGTCCTCTTCCTTCCCCAGCCACAGCCTCGGTTCCAGGGACTGGAAACAAGCTCAGGCTAGCACTTGATGTTCAAATGGTAGTCTGGTTTAAAGTATGACTGGGGAAGTTAATGATCTGACCAGAGAGACAGGTTTTTATTTTGAGAACTGACAAGCTTTGTTTCCTTAAAACAAAGGAAGTAGTTAAACCAAGGCCACAGAAAGGTAAGAACTGACTTAAGAAACAAAGGCCATAGTTGTCAAGCAGTGGGGTTCAAAATGCAGTTTTGTTAATAAAAGTAGCTTAAGGCAACATTTGAAAACCTCTTCAAAGATTAGATACAACACCTTCTTTTGGCTAAGATTTCTTCAATTTATTCTAAATATATCTTTAGCAGCATTCTAGTTCCTTTGATCTTAGATGGAATTTTATCAGTTTAGTGAGTTAATCTCCATTTCACATAAAGTATAAGGTTTAATAATTTGATGAATATATAATCAATAAGAACTTGGAAAACCAAATTTACTAAGCTTGCTTTCCTGTAGGTATTCCTTTCATAATTAGAGTCCATTGAAGAAAATAATATAAGGGAAGCAAAAGTTTGGGAATCTGAACTCTGGTAATGAAAGTGGTGGAGAGGGGCCCTTGGGTCTTCTTGCTTTCATTCCTGACCCTCCGTGGAGGACTAGATTGGAAACCGTAGTCAACTTTCTCACCTCAGGTGGCAGTTTGCTCCAAGTAGGGGTCTCATGTCCCTGTTTGCCCCCAGTGGCTCTAGCATTGAGTTTATAGACCTGTGATCAATACCTAAAATTATTTCCAGATCTTAAGCTGATTTACACTTTTGAGGTTTCCAAAGTAAAATTTTTTTTTACCGTATTTTATAAGCCCTTCTCATTTAAAAAACGTGTTACTATGAAAATTTCAAACATTTTAGCTTTTTTTTTTAAAGAAAACTTTATCTGAAAGTTTATTAGCTTGAGGTTTGGCAGCCACCCTTTTTTTTTTTTTTAGGAAAAAACTTAAATATTTATAGAGATTTTGCATGATTCAAGGGGCTTAAGACGTTTGTGAGAGTGCAAATGCTAACCATAATATGAGGTTTAAGAGGCTTCATTAGTAATGACCTGTCTCTTCGTAACTTTGGCCATATGATAGAATGGGACATCAGCACTCTGAACAGGTCATGCTCTACATGCCTTATGGTATAGCAGAAGAAAACTGGGTGAGCCATCATTTAATGCTGAGGATGGGATTTGAGGCTTATATCTAAATTTTTATTTGCATATGTTTTTGTTCTGACAGAGAAATTCGCTGCATGTAACTGTGACCAGGCATGATTTTATCAGAAGTTGATTAGAATCTGTAACATTTTCTGTAGTTCAACTGACACACTGAAGATGTCCTTACTGTGCCCAGCCTTGTCAACAGCTGGATCACAGTGACACAGGCTGTATCTAGGACGGGTCTTGCGGCCTGCAGCTGTGCGAGGCTGCATCTGATTCCCAAGTCCAATGGCTCTCTTCCCGTGTTTATAAATCAGGCCATGACCTTTCCCTACAGCAGGATGTTTGCAAGATCAACTCTCAACTGAGGAATTTGCTTATTTGACTGCTCTAATACTGCTTGGTTGAGAGTTCAAAGTAGAAAGTCTTCTGAGGGGTAAGATTTATGTATTATTTACAGTGCTTCAGTTGCATGTATCAGAAAATCTAGTCTAAATTGGCTTTAACAGAAAAAGATGTTGCTGGTCCATTTGACGAAGAAGTCCAGAGCTGCTGTGACTTCAGTCTGGCTCTGCAGAGCCCAGGTTCTCTCTCCACCTCCTGCCAGGCTCCCCTACCAAGGCTTTGCTCTCAGACTCTACCCCTGTGGAGACAAAAATCCCACAGCAAGTGGAAACAGAAGTGCCTTGGAAAAAGTTCTTCTGGCAGTTCCTACACAAGTCCCCCATCAGATGCTGGTATTGGACCAGCTTTGGTTATAAAGCCTTGCTGTGGCACAAAGAGGAATGTTGTCCTGATACAGCAGCCTCGGCTCACCCACTCCACTCTGGATACTATGGCTGCAGCATCAATGGAAGCAGACAAGTCGTGCTGCCTCTGAAATAAAGTAGATGAAATATTCAGCAGCAGAAAGAACAAGTTTCCACTCCAGTGAACTAATTCAAATGTATCCAGCATCTAGATATATGTATAATATGTATATATATAATTAAAATGTATTGAACATCTAGAGCATCTCTCCCAAGATAATTACTACCTGACAGTAATGGCTATAAAAGCTAAAAGTGGAATCAGTCTACATGTTTAGCAATAGGAATCAGTTGAAGCATACATCAAAATGCAGGCAGTGATATTGGTGGGTATTAATGTTACAGATGCTTTTTATCCTTCATATTTGCATATCTGTACTTTTTCCTGTATTTTACAGTGTACTTGTGCATTGTACAGATAATTGCTGATCATGTAAAAATATAGAAATACAGAAATTTTGTTGCCATACTTGGGTTTTTTGCACTATGAAGTTGAAAAAAGAATTCTATAATTCCTGGTTCTTTTATAATTTGATATTTGACATTCTAAATGAATTTGGAGTTTCATCTTCAATGAATTTGGAGTTTATCTTTCTGTAACACAAAGCCGTGAATGAATTTTTGTTTTTCTCCCCAAATGAACATTATCTAGTATGTAATACATCATTTCAACATAGAATTGAAATGTCATTTTTATTATATATTAAATTTGTAAAATATATTTGGGTCAATTTCTGAATTTTCTTTGTACATTAATTTTTGTCCTACATTTGCATCTGCTGTTATGTATTAATTACTGAGGCTTCGTAATATGTCACAGATTCTGTCAAGGCTGGGCTATCATTGTTCTTCCTTTACGTATTATTTCCTAGCTCTTCTTATTTTCCCATTTGAAATTGAAAATTACTGTGTTTTGTTAAAAGACCCTTGTAAGATAGAAGACAGATTTGATTTCGTTAAGAAAAAACAGAAAAAAAGCAAATTCAAAAGACAAGTAACGGAGTCAATGTTTTTAAATCCTTTCCGGAAAAAATATTAATTTTTTAATGTATAATACGAAACAGGGAGAAACCCCCTGTAAATAGACAAGGTGCATGAAAAACCTTTGATAGAAATGTAGTCAGCATTGCTCATCATAAAAGAACAAATGGAAGATGCACTGAGAGCTACTGGCTATGGCAGTGAAACGGCTCCTGTTACTCACACTCATGGTAAACAGCTAGGAAAATGGGCAGCTGTGTGTAGAGCACTGTTTGCGCATGTTGAACATGTCTGAGATCCACAAGATAAGGGGAACAGGAGGTGAACTCCATTAGTGACCATTTTCTGCCTGGAGCACTTCCTAAACTGCAGGACAAGGAGGGGGCACCCAGAGCCCAGGCTCCTGCTGAAACGAAGAGGCAGAAACTGAGTCTGAAGAGGCTGAGGTAACTGGAATTTGCAGAGCATATTACTAGCAATGAGGGACAGCTGAGAGAAAGAGCTCCAGAAATCTACAAAGGGATCCCCCTGAGCCTTCGGCTGAATATTAAGTGCTATCTGTGTAGGGTGAAATTTGCAAAGCAGGGCAAGAACAACTGCCATGAAGCTTTGAGGTGAACTATTCACAGTGCTTGCACCAGGCTGGGGACAGCCATTCCAAACAGCCACAATGGGGAGAGCTTATTAAACAACCAGGGCACCCAGGAGAGAATCCAGAAGGGACACACCTGATGGGTAAAATAGTTCTAAAGACTACTCTAGACACACAGAACACAACAATAAGCCAACACATGATCAAGCTGATCTGCAAGTAACTTACTGTCTGCTAACACAAGTGTCAACACTTTTAAGGGAAGCAATGAAATCTAGGCACTCAACATGGTAATATCTACAATGCTGTTTTACTAGAAAGGAGTAAAAACAGGAAAACATAACCCAGAGGTAGAAGAAGAATCAGTCAAAAACAGATATAGAAATGGCAGATTATGCAATTTAAAACACCTATTTAACACACAAAAAATAAAATACCTAAGAATACAGGTAACCAAGGAGGTGAAAGATCTCTACAAGAATTACAAAGCACTGCTGAAAGAAATCAGAGATGACACAAACATGGAAAAACATTCCTTGCTCAAGGATAGGAAGAATCAATATTATTAAAATTGACATACTGCCTAGAGCAATTTATAGATTCAACACTATTCCTATTATACTACCGATGCCATTCTTCACAGGATTAGAAAAGAATGGAACCAAGAAAGAGCCCAAATAGCCAAGGCAGTCCTAAGCAAAAAGAACAAAGCTGGAGCCATCATGCTACCTGACTTCAAACTATACTACAAAGCTACAGTAATGAAAGCAGCATGGTAGTGGTACAAAAACGGACACATAGACCAATGAACAGAATCAAGAGCCCAGAATTAATGCCACACACCTACAATCATCTGATTTTTGACAAAGTCAACAAAAATAAGCAATGGGGAAAGGACTCCATATTCAATAAATGGTGGTGGAATACCTGGCTAGCCATATGCAGAAGACTGAAACGGGACCTCTTCCTTACACCATATGCAAAAATCAATTCAAGATGGATTAAAGACTTGAATGTTGTTAAAAGAAAAACTTCAGCCAAATTAAATTTTAAGGAGTTTAATTGAGCAATGAATGATTTGCAAGTTGGACAGCCCCCAGAATCACAGCAGATTCGGAGAGACTCCAAGGATGCCTCATGGTCAGAACAAATTTATAGACTTACAAAAAAGGGGGGAAGTGATATACAGAAATCAGAAATGAAGTACAGAAACAACTGGATTGGGTACAGCTCATCATTTGCCTTATTTGAACACTCAGCAGTGTATGAGTGGTTGAAGTATGGCTGCTGGGATTGGGCAAGACTGAGCTATTGTTACAGATGCATACTCCTAAGTTAGGTTCTCAATCTTGTCTACATATTAAGTTAGGTTGCAGTTCATCTACAAGGACTCAGATATTGAAGTCCTCAGGTCATATTTAGCCTGCTTTAACAATGTAAAACCTAAAACTATAAAAACTCTGGAAGATAACCTAGGAAATTCCATTGTGGACATAATCCCTGGCAAAGATTTTATGATAAAGATGCCAAAAGCAATTACAACTAAAACAAAAATTGACAAATGGGACCTACTTAAAGAGCTTCTGAACAGCAAAAGAAGCTATCAACAGAGAAAACAGGCAACCTACAGAATAGAAGAAAATATTTGTAAGCTATGCATCCAACAAAGGTCTAATATCCAGAATCTATAAGAAACTTACTTTAACAAGCAAAAAAACAACTCCGTTAAAAAGTGGTTAAAGGACATTGACAAAAGATTTAAACAGACACTTTGCAAGATATAGAAATAGGAAAAAGTGTTCAACATCATTAGTCATCTGAGAAATGAAAATTAAATCCACAATGAAAGGCCACTATGTACCCACTAAAATATCTAAAATTTTAAAACCTGGACATTGAAAGTGTTCGTGAGAATATGGAATAACCAGAACTCTTCTAAGTTTCTGGTGGAAGCCTAAACTGTATAATCACTTTAGAGAACTCTTACGTGGTTCCTTTCGTTGCTAAATACACATTTACCACATGAACTGACAATTCCTATCTTAGGTAATTACCCAAGAGAAATAAAACATTTTTTCTTTTTCTTTTTTTTTTTGAGATGGAGTTTCACTGTTGCTGCCCAAGCTGGAGTGCAAAGGCGCCATCTTGGCTCACTGCAACCTCCACCTTCCAGGTTCAAGTGATTCTTCTGCCTCAGACTCCCGAGTAGCTAGGATTACAGGCACGCATCACCACGTCAGACTAACTTTTTGTATTTTTAGTAGAGACTGGGTTTCACCATGTTAGCCAGGCTGGTCTCCAACTCCTGACCTCAGGTGATCCTCCTGCCTCAGCCTCCCAAAGTGCTGGGATTACAGGCATGAGCCACTGTGCCCGGCCATAAAACATTTTTTCACAAAAGGCTTACAAAGGAATATTTATAGCAGTTTTATTTATAATAGCCAAAAGCTGGAAAGAACCCAGTTGTCTATCAACAGTGACTGGAAGGACAAACTGTGCTATGTCCACACATTAGAATACCAGTTGGCACTCAAAAAGGAAGAGCTTCTGATCTATGCAGCAATGTGAGTGAGTCTCAGTAATTTCATGTGAGTAAAATAAGCTAGACAGAAAAGAACACACACTGATGACTACAGGAAATTCTGGCACAGACAAAATTCATACTCAGTGACAGAACTCAGATTGGCACCAACCTGAGGCAGGGACTGGGTACAGGAGTGACCACTGCAGAGGGCATGGATGGAGTCGTCAGGGGTGGTCTCTACCTCTTTCTGTCCATGCCCACTGAGCTATACCTGTAACAGGTAGATTTCATTTTGTAAATTGTGTCTCATGAAGTTGATTTGAAAAGCCTACACTGAGAGGCAATATTTTAACTATTCTGAGATAATTTAAAAATGCAATGTGCCAAAATACACTAATGCTATGATGCCACTTGTTTTTAAAAGGAGTAAAAAGCTACACACATGCATCATGCACACTTAATTTTGCATAAAGTATCTATGGAAATACCTTCCTCTATCTTACTTAATGCCATTGATGATTCTTGGGATGGATTTTTTTCCTGATTTGATGCTAATACTCCTGTGTTGAGCCACAAAGAACTGATACTGACATCTTTTAAAGAAATTAAAATAGAACTCCAAAATGACCCTAAATCAGTTTTAACTTTTTAAAATTTTATTTGAGACAGGGCCTTGCCCTGTTGCCCAGGCTGGAGTGCAGTAGCCCAGTCATAGCTCACTGCAGCCTTAAACTCCTGAGTTCAAGTAATCCTCCTGCCTTAGCTTCCTGGGTAGCAAGGACTTCAGGTGCACGCCACCATGCCTGGCTAATTTTTAAAATTGTTTTATTGGTAGAGATGGGGTCTCACTATGTTGCTCAGGCTGGTCTCAAACTCCTGGCCTCAAGTGATCCTCCTCCCTTGGCCTCTCAAAGTGCTGGGAGTACCCAGCCAGTTTTCACTTTTAAAATAAATTACATCTTTCAAACATACCAAGCACCAAAATATATCACATTTTATTAGAAATATTTATATTTTCTTAAATAAAAGAAAGGGATTTTTTTCCCCTATGCTCTTTGAGCATTTGATCTGTTGAAAGAGTAAACCATGAGTTTACACTTGAGATCTGACGCAGGTCTTAAGCAATTTTAAAAGTTTATTTTGTCAAGGTTAAGGATGGCCCATGACACAGCCTCAGGAGGTCTTGACGACATGTGCTCAAGATGATCTGAGTATAGTTTGGTTTTATACATTTTAGGAATACATGAGACATCAATCAATATATGTAAGATGATCCAGAAAGGCGGGACAATTCGAAGTGGGGAGGGGGCTTCCTGATCATAAGTAGATAAAAGACAAACAGTTGCATTCTTTTGAGTTTCTGATTAGCCTTTGAGTATGTGATTTACAGGAATAGTCACGCCTTAGTCTGGCTTAGTGAAACAAACAGGGCAAAGGAAACAATAGATATGCATTTGTCTCACGTGAGCAGAGGGAAGAGTCTGAATTCATCTTTTGTCCCCAGGGAATTTCCTTGTAGCAAATTGTGAGGGAAGTGTGTAGCTTACCTTTGTAGCTATCTTTTTAGGAACAAAATGGGAGGCGGGTTTGCCTGACAGAGTTCCCAGCTTGACTTTTCCCTTGGCTTGGTGATTTTGGGGTCCTGAGATTTGTTTTCCTTTTACAAAAGCAAGCTTCCGTTAGCGTACTTCATCTACATTCTGTAAATTACCGAGGTGAAACAGTGGAAATGAATGCCTTCAGCCTTCCAGATCCTGACATCTTGCAGTACAGTCACGCATGAGCCTCTTAACTGTAGTCAGTGAAACAAGAACTTCTCAGCCTCAGGGCTCTCATGGTCCTACACTGAAGCCACTCAGCTTCTTTGCTTGCTGATTCCTCATCCAGTGACAAGAGAATACTCCATCTTCTCTGATACACTTCAGAGCTGGAAGAATTATGTGAGCTTTTTTTTTTTTTTTTTTTTTTTGAGGCAGAGTCTTGCTCTGTCGCCAGACTGGAGTGCAGTGGCCCGATCTCAGCTCACTGCAAGCTCTGCCTCCTGGGTTTACGCCATTCTCCTGCCTCAGCCTCCCGAGTAGCTGGGACCACAGGCGCCGCCACCTCGCCCTGTGGCTAGTTTTTTTTTTTGTATTTTTAGTAGAGACGGGGTTTCACCGTGTTAGCCAGGATGGTCTCGATCTCCTGACCTCGTGATCCGCCCGTCTCGGCCTCCCAAAGTGCTGGGATTACAGGCTTGAGCCACCGCGCCCGGCCATATGTGAGCTTTTTTATGACAAGCCCTCCGATGAGTGTATAAATGTCCAGGTGACACTGAAAACGTAAAGTGCCATAGAAATGCAAGCCGGCATTACTTGTAGGCTCAATTCCCAAGTCTCCTAGAGTTTTACTCATCGGAAAGTCTACAGGCAGCCAGTTCCAACATTTTTGACAAGAACAACAAAATATATTAAATTTTATACTACATATTATAGATACAAAATATATTTATTTTTAAATTTTAAATTCTTATTTTAAGTTAGTATTGAAGTCTGTTAATTGCAAAAAGAAGATACATAACAGAGGTTTGGCCAGGTTTTGTTTAACATCCTTTGGGGCCCAAGGATTTTATAATTTCTGAGATTCTGAGAGTTTAGAGTTTCCCACTCTCAGCATAGATTTTATTTATTAGGAGAAAGAGAGATGATATTGTCAATGAGCATTTCCAGTTCATTTCCTTTGATAGGCTATGCTGTGTTAATGCTTCATTGTGTTACCAAAAAGGGGTCCCTATCCAGACCCCAAGAGAGGATTCTTGGACCTGGCGCTAGAAAGAACTCAGGGCAAGTCCATAAAGTGAAAGCAAATTTATTAAGAAAGTAAAGGAATAAAGAAGGGCTACTCAATAGGCAAGCAGTGGCATGGACTGCTCGACTAAGGATACTTATAGTTGTTTTTCAATTACATGCTAAACAAGGAGTGGATTATTTGTGAGTCTTCTGGAAAAGGGGTGGGCAATTCCCAGAACTGAGGGTTCCTGCCCTTTTTAGACCATGTAGGGTAACTTCCCTACATGTTCCCTTGTAAACTGTCGTGGTGCTGGTGGGAGAGTCTTTTGGCAGCTGACGCATTAGAATTAGTGTATAATGAACAGTGAAGATAAGCAGAGGTCACTTTCATTGCTGTCTTGGTTTTGGTGGATTTCGCCGGCTCCTTTACTGCATGCTGTTTTGTCAGCAAGGTCTTCATGACCTGTATCTTGTGTGGACCTCCTATCTCATCCTGTGACTTGGAATGCCTGACCTCCTGGGAATGCAGCCCAGTAGGTCTCGGCCTTATTTCACCCAGCTCCTATTCAAGATGGAGTCTCTCTGGTTCAAGCACTTCTGACAATTGTATATGAGAAGAATGAAATTATAATAAATTTCTCACTTCTATTTAGCAGAATTTTTGATTAAAATATCTTTTTTTATCTTTCAGTGAATAACCCTATACCTTCCAATTTGAAATCAGAAGCAAAAAAGGCTGCCAAAATATTAAGAGAATTCACAGAAATAACTTCCAGAAATGGACCTGATAAGATCATTCCTGGTAGGTAAATAGGATGAGTGCTGTTCATCTCTAAATGTTCTTTTCCTAAGTTGTTTTTTGCATTGTTCAACACTCCCTTTCAGGCAGAAGCCTCTATCAATGCCAACAAGTAGTTCCTCCACCTTTTTTCTCATGGCTGATCCAGGGATGCTCTGGAAACCACTACCTATTCATTACCACTTCCAGTTATTTCCAAAGGGTGTTCACAGCATAACTTGTTTCATGCAAAGGAGATCCAAATGCCAGTTCGCTTTGGCAATGTTACAGACCAACCTCCCTCTTAATCAATCACAGCACATGACTCTGAGCTCTGTTTTAAAAATTTGTTATTGATAGAATAATCTTAATAATGATAGTAATTATTTTTGCATTCCTGTCACTTCTCCCATCATGAGAAAACAGTCCTCATAGACCCTTGCTACTCCAGGTTCAAGGGGTCTGGACAGGGCCAACTGCAGACCAGGCAAACCAGCAGGGCCTCTTCCCTCCCTGTCTCTCCCTTTTGCATAGGCTTTTTCTCCTGCCTCCCACCCCGGGGTGCCAGTGCCCTAAACACCATGTGTTCCTGTTCCACTTCAGCTCTCTGCAGCCTTGTCTGTCCTTCGCATCGCGTGCTAAGGACTCTGCAAGCTAACCTTGCAAACTCACCAGCTAATCTCATACATAAATTTTAATTTTGTGTTTCCTCCTTCCACATAAGACATTTACATTCTCTAGTGGTTTAAGACATTAATCAGTAATTCCCAACACAGATGTGCATCAGTATCCCCTAGACCATAAAAGCACAGTTCTTAAAACTCATTCCAAACCTGCCAAATCAGACTTTTAGTGCAGTGTGTCCAGGAATGCATGTTTTAAACGTGTTTCTCATGTAATTCTTAAGTAGTCAGTGACACATAAGATCGGTCCAGAGGGGAGCCTTTGAAAACCACTATCTGTTCATCAGCACTTCTAGTTATTTCCAAAGGGTGTTCACAGAATACTTGTCTCATGCCAATTAGCCTGGACACTGTTACAGACCAGCCTCCCTCTTAATCAGAGTACATGACTCTGGGTCCTGCATTAAAGAGATAAGTTTAATTGTTCTAAGCCAGATATCTAAAGTTATGTAATAAAACTTTAAATAATGTTTTAAAAATTTGTTATTGTTTTAATAATCTTAATCATGATATTAATTATTGTTGCATTGGTCCGGTGACTCCGCCTGTCTTGAGGAAACAGTGCTTGGTAGAGCCTTGCTACTCCAGGTGCAGTCTGAATCTGCAGCTTGACATCCCCTGGGAGCTTGTGAGAAATCTGGTCAGATGTCACAAATCAGTCTGCATTCCTCCCAAGGTCCCAGTGAAGTACACACACACACTAGTTTCAGAAGCGCTGCTTTAGAGCTTAAAGAAAACTCAACAAGAAAAACTAGATTTTCAGTATCAGTATTCTGAAGGAGCCCCTGTCAGTGGGTGAAGCTCAGAAAAAGAAATTCTGTTTGCATGTTAGTCTAAGTAAGAGATTACCCAAAGGCGTGGGTGTGGCAAAGACAGAAGTTCCACAGCCAACAGAGATCCAGGCCCACTTCTCGGAGTCTGGTGGGGGGCATCATGTTTACATTAAAACAAAGATGCTATTTCATAGGATAAACAATTGCATCTACAAAACATTTAAGCAAGACATCTAGATCTTGAGACCTTCCCAGTGGTGTGTTTGGCCTCCTCTAATGTTAGGATTCTAAGAAGTAAGTGAAACTTAATTTAGCAATTAAATCTATAATCAGTACATTCTATGTTATAAATCAAAAGCTAATTGGTAGATTATTCAGTGATTATTATTATTTTAGTGCCCCTGAATTTGAGTGGAAATCTATAAAAATATAATTGACAAGTGGAATATGTTCATTTTAAAACATGCTTCTGTTAATATCTAGTATTCCCAATAGGGGCGATAGCAACTCTGGAAGCACTGAGAATAGAATGTGAGGAAGACATTCTGCCAACAAGTGGCTGTAAAAGTAAACCTGCATGACATATTATACAGCTGTTAATCTTATTACAATATAATTATAACCTTTTAAATACAAAAATAAAGTACACTTAGTAGACAGCCATCCAGGATGCAACCTTATTTTCTGTAGCTTTCTTATTAAGAACAGCTCCACAAATGTTCTGCATGTGAACTTCATGGTGTTGGATGAATTATTTCTAAGAGTTGGTTCTTAATTTAAACTTTGAAATGGTGGCATAATTACATGGGAATTTTAGTGTTCTCTTGGGGCACCTGCAAAGCCTTTGCTCTGTGTACTAGAGCCCCATGTCCGACTTTACTTCCTTGGCAGACTATTTGATAAAAATAATAATAAATTAAGCTACCTTAAAATTATATGATAGGCTTCCCTTGTTAGTTTGAACGAGGTATCATTGTGTCACAAATTCACAGAATCCTGTGGGACTGTATTCAGTGGATACATATACTAATAACCCTCATTTTATGTAATGAACATTTCTGAAATGTGAATAAACCAATATTTTTAAATGGAATTATATTATCAGTGTACTAATAGTTAAGTGGTACTCAAATGCTATAGCGGATCATTTTATAAAGTTAAAAATGGTTTAACATTGAAAAATTACTTACTTTTTCTGTTTTTGAAAACAACTTTTTAAATTAATACAAGGTTAATTTAGCTACATGGCTTTAAGATCAAAGTTCTAATTCATGCTGCCTGTTCGTAATTTTTAAAGTTTCTCCTTAGTACTATATGGATCTTAATTTCATTGAAAATGTAACTTTTATCTTCTATGTTGTGCACTATATCCTAAATTAATTGAAATTGCCAAAATATTTGCAATACTAGCAGATATCAATAAAATCTCATTCAAATATCTAATTTATTTGGTCAGTGACAGGATTTGAGAATATTTATGATGTTGTGTTTAGCACTGCAAAAATAGCAAACACAAAAAACACATGTGGGAAGAGAGAGGCCTCGTGCCCGTTTGTTGAGTGACTGACTTTTGTTCATTGCTCCTGTATGCCCTGAATTCCTAGGGAGAACCTCTGTGTACACGGACTCTGTTTTATTTATTTATTTATTTAATTATACTTTAAGTTCTAGGGTACATGTGCACAACGTGCAGGTTTGTTACATATGTATACATGTGCCATGTTGGTGTGCTGCACCCATTAACTCGTCATTTACATTAGGTATATTTATATTTCCTAACTCTGACTCTGTTTAACACTTAATTGTCTATCCAGGCACATAGATCAAAATACTTACCTTCCCATTGTTTTCCACATTAACAGCTCATGTAATTGCGAAGGCTAAAGGCCTTGCAATTCTGTCTGTGATCAAAGCTGGGTTCCTGGTGACCGCCAGAGGAGGCAGCGGGATTGTACTGGCGCGCCTTCCAGATGGAAGTAGGTTGGCGTCTGTTCACTGGAGCAGAGAATCTTCATTCTTTGTTCTGTCTGTTTTCATGTGAACACATTGCATAGCGAGTAGGACAGGTTTCCTGCATATCAACTAAAACTTACATAATCAGGGCTACTCGACTGAATGTGCAGTTTGGTGTCAGTGAACAAGCCACGGGAACCAGCCTTTCTGTCTCTCTCTGTCCTCAAAATATTAGACAAGACACGACATGTGGATCTAACTTTGTTTTGCATGCATTTTGTAATTCTTCCATGGAGCAAATCTTTAAATATGGCAATATGTGCATTTCTTTTGTTTAATATGAATTCTTATTCCTCAGCTTCATGGTATGCTACTTTCTTTTGTTTTATGGAAGTTGATGTGAAAATAAGGGGCCATGTGTGAACTTCTTTGTTTCTGTGGTAGATCATAAAAACTGTGATATTTGAAGAATTTTCCCAAGCCAGAATCACATCAAAGAGCAGTATCATCGGGTTTTACTTTCTGGGATGAAATCTACTACTTGATTCTTCAGAGATGAAATCAAAATATTTGCCATGAATCCCAAGTACTAACATTTATAGTAATATTTAAAATGCACATAGGTGTGTCAAAACCAACTAAAATGTTTTTTATACCAATTTAACATTGGCTGTTCAGTGCACATATTTTCTATTAGTAGCAGTTTTTTAGCATAATTTTATTTTATTTTGAGAGAGCATGGGACACTCACAGACAATAAATATACAATATATGCATTTGTGAAACATGGCCTAGAAACAGCAGTCAGCAGATTCACCATTTAGCAGTCAGCAGATTCACCATTTCTTCCCAAGGTGTCCCCACAGTCAGCAAGAACCTCTTCCTTATTATGTGGATCAGTTTTCATAGCTCAGTGTGTGGCTTTGAAAATGAGAAGAAAATAATTCTGTTTTTCTCAAGCATTATCCAAATTTCCATGGGCAGACTTCTCAGCAGTAAAACCAAACAAAATAGAGGCACATTCCAAGGGGGCCCATTGTCAGATGGGACTCAAAGTCTATAAGAAAGTCCCCGTGTGTCTCAGGTCCCCAGCTGCTCCATTGACGGGGTGACTTGCTGACCAAGGGGAGGGACAGCCAATACGAAGCCTTGAGCTCGTCTCAGAGCCCCAGCAAACCTTCCTACTGGTTTCAAAACCTACTTTTCTCTCCCTTCTTCCTGAGCTGCAGCTGCTGACTCTACTGACAGTAATTTCAAAACTGTCCAAATAAGGCACGACACATTCCCCGGGATTCCGGCCAAGACCAGCTGTCTTAACACGGGGACAGTTCCTAACATAGGGAACAAAAAATTATCAGACACTGATTTCTGTAACCCAGACTTCTCTAAGCCTAGGTGGGATAGTTCTGGATATATTCCAGCAGCATTCTATTGTCTAGCATGCATGGTAGCAACCATTTTCAAAAAGTGCTTTGGCCAGACCATCCCCCCACCAAATTGAAAATACATTTTTCTAGACTTGTTTAAGGTGACTGTTTCTATATCAAGAAAAATAAGCATATAGTAATCCTAAAATGAGCCATATCATGGCAAATGGAATTACTGTACTAAATGTAATTTATCTTGTTAGAATTTTAACAACCTTGAATTTGTAGCCTATTTCTTGTGCTCAAGCATGAGAGATGTTAGAATAGTTTTTGCCCTCAGAAATTTACAGTAGAAACAATTACTGTGTTACTGTTAGATAATAACCTCTCTTGAATCCTTCTGATCTCTTAAATCTATGACAGAATTCTAGCTGAAGACTGGAGCTACAGCTAAGTTGTTTTATAAAAGTATTGACAGTTGAAGTTACCAGGTGCTCTGTATGGTTAATGGTTAGGGAACCAATAGTTTGGTCTTATGCATGTTGGTAGAGAAAGATTAGAGGATGTGGGCTTGTAAGGCTATGAGACTGGTAATGAATATCTAATACTTTTCAAATATTTTCAGCTTTTTAAAAATTACATATTCTTTTTGAAGAACACTTTAAAACAGGGGGAAATACCAAGTCTCATTATTTTAAATAGAAGCACTCTTTAGATTTTAGCATTTTTCCCTCCTATATTCACATGTTGAGGGTGTTTTAATGTTAGGATAACATTTGTTTGTTTTTTTTTATTAGAATGGTCTGCACCCTCAGCCATTGGGATAGCTGGCCTTGGTGGGGGATTTGAAATAGGAATTGAGGTAAGTAGGTTGTGCTTGTCCATACAACTGCCATATCCTCTGAAGACACCTAAGATGCAATCCGTGAAAACTGAGAGGTTTCCTAGTGTTCTTATTGTTACCGTTGGCACCTAGGAAAAATTGTTTCCTTTATTTTCTCAATGAATGTCTAACTAAAGCTATCTGATGGTTCCTATTTTCTTTCCTTTTCTTTCATTAGGAGTAGGGTTTCTTTCATTTGCCATTTTATCTGCTTCTGTCTCATGTACATTTGTGTAACAGGCACATCTCAACACCCGGCCAGCTGTCATTGGCAGTTTATGGACTGCTCATGGCAAAGCCACCCTTCTCCTTCAGTGGACATTGAAATCACGTGGGCAGTGAGTGCATCATCATTTGTGGAAAAATCCAGTTTTGCAACATATGATATTCATATCCCTCCAAATTCTTTAAGTAGAGAAGAACTTCACGTTATTTCAGTTTATAACGTTGCTCCTGGGAGTCTGGCGTCTGTCGGGCGGATGTGCATGCTCACAGAGGTCTCCTACACAGGGATCCTCTTAGGGCTGATGCTCATCGTCAGTCTGTCGTTTTGCAAGGGACTAGAAATCGAATCTCCTGGTATGCTCAATTCATTTTCTTCTCAAATTTCAGTCCATTCCTTCCTAAACTATCCTTTGTAGATTTGCCCTGTTGACATAGTTTTAAATTCCCTCAGCCTTATTAGGGGGAAGTATTTCTAACTCTTCTTTCATCTTTATTCAATCTTTCTTACTCACTGCTGTATAAATCTGTAGTATAAAAGAAACATATTTCAGTTTTGCTTATCATGACTGCATTTTTGTACCATATGCAACCAAATCAAAGCTTTCAAAAATATCGCCCTCTGGTGGAAAGTGTATTTTCATCAGGGACTGTGGCTTCCCCTTTCCCCACCCCCACCCAGTCCCCTGGCCCTGCCTGTAGAAGGGCCTTTTTCTGTCAACAGATCAGACTGCTGAACTGGGCTGAGTCACAACCCGTTCTTCCCACAACCCTCTGGCTCCTTGTGAGGCTGGGGGCATGCTTTGAGCATTTATTTCAAAAATGATGAGAGACTCAGAAATGATGTCTGTATTAAATTTCAGTATATTAAAGATCAAAAATTGAGTTTCCGTGGTAATTCTTTGAAAATTTTGGACTTTTAGCCACATGGCACATTAGTAGCCCTGAAAAACAAGTACAAGTAAAATGTAGTCTCTTGATCCAGTAAACGAAATAGAAAGACTTTAAACATTTTATAGACTGATACACAGTATTTTTTTCTTTTCTTTTTCTTTTTTTGGAGACGGAGTTTTACTCTTGTTGCCCAGGCTGGAGTGCAGTGGCGCGAACTCAGCTCACTGCAATCTCCACCTCCCGGTGTCAAGCAATTCTCCTGCCTCAGCCTCCCGAGTAGCTGGGGTTACAGGCATGTGCCACCACACCCAGCTAATTTTGTAGTTTTACTAGAGATGGGGTTTTACCATGTTGGTCAGGCTGGTCTCAAACTCCCGACTTCAGGTGATCTGCCCACCTTGACCTCCCAAAGTGCTGGGATTACAAACATGAGCCACCGTGCCCGGCCTTAGACTGATACACAGTATTATTTTTAAAAGACAATATGAGATAGGGGTGAGCTATGAGAGAGAAGACTGGGTCAGACCATTCTGGCTCCAGTTCTGACCCGGGTGCTTCCACTCTGTGACGTTAGGAAGTAGCTTTTCTTCTCCACACCTTGGCTTCTTCATCTGCAAAACAGTTAAAAATAGCCTTATATAAGTCTCTGGGCCTATATTGGTGATTAAATATGGATTTCTACAGTAAAAGCACTTGAAATGACACAAAATATAATTTTATTGTTAATATCTTCTTCATCTTTGCAGCTTATTTAGGCTTGCCATTTACAGAAACTTTTTATTGCAAAGCCTGTCTTTATGACAGTATGGAAATTAACTATGGAATTTCATTTAAATAACATAACTATTAACTTTTAAATGTCAATTTCAAACAGAGATAAGAAGCATCTCCTGCGGATTGGAGACATGAGCTTTAAACTTCTTAACTATGACCTGACTTTGCTTCTCAGAGGCCCGCAGATAAGTCTCTGTGTGTAATTGTGAGTGTGAGTGATGTCACAGCAGTCGGCTGGTTTTTGATGTTAACAGAAAGCACTGTTTGCTCTCCATGAAGCACTCTCAGATTCTGTCTAAGCCTCCATCCTAACAGAGCACTCCCGCCTGCTGTCTGAATGAGGGAGGGAGTCAGAACAGGAGCGTGGGGCATCTAGAGCGGCTCCCTCAGGCTGTTCTCATCACAGCAGGTCTGGTGCCACCGAGACCACTGGGGGGCTGGAGGGTGGACACGTCTTTCCTGAAGGGACCGACCTCTGCGGGCACTTCTGACTCAGGTCACCGACTCAGGTGAGCGTCCCCTTCGGGCCTGGTGCTCCTACCCACGCATGTCCTAGTAGCCACAAACAGTAAGGACCAGCCCTGAAGTGGACGGTGAGTACCAGGAGGGCAGAGACTTTCTCAAACTTTACAGCTGCGTCTCCAGAGACTGAGGAGACACCCGTGAATACTTCCTTTCTGTAAAACGGGACAGTGACAGGGCCTGTAACCACATAGGGTTTTCCTTTCAAGCACATAGAGGGCACGCCCGTACTCGGTTCGTACTATCCAGTATTTGTTGAATAACTATCTACCATTCTATTTTCATTTATGTATTTATTTGTTTATTTTTGAGGTGGAGTCTCGCTCTGTTGCCCAGGCTGCAGTGCCCTGGAGCAATCTCAGCTCACTGCAAGCTCCGCCTCCCGGGTTCACGCCATTCCCAGGCCTGGAGCCTCCTAAGTAGCTGGGACTACAGGTGCCTGCCACCATGCTTGGCTAAGTTTTTGTATTTTTGGTAGAGATGGGGTTTCACCGTGTTAGCCAGGATAGTCTCGATCTCCTGACCTCGTGATCCGCCCACCTCGGCCTCCCAAAGTGCTGGGATTACAGGCGTGAGCCGCCGCGCCCGGCCGTTTTTTAACAAAACTTGTACGCGCGCTCGTACGGAATCATTTTCATAGCCATGGAAGGTGGTCGCCATTGCTCTCATTTTATTCGTAAAATAACCAAGCCATGGGAATTCTCCAGTAGGAGGTAGCCAGAGAGTGCAGATTGGGAAGCGTCTGGTCCCACATCTAGGCAGCATGTTACACCAAAGACAGAGTTTCCTGTTGTCTGTCTGTCTGCACCTCCCTCAATGGGGAAAAAAGGAAGGTTCAGGAAAGTTACTTGGTCTTGGTTTCACAGCTGGTGGGTGGTAAAGTAAAGGCCACCTCACCGTCACAGTCATCTGCATAACAAGCCATGTTTTCAGGGCACTATACAAGGTAGGCAAAGTCCACATTATTTTCAATATACAGAGACATTAGGTCTTACCTAAGATCACACAGCCAGCGCGTGGTTGTCAGATTGGGTTCACTAGAAGCAGGGCCTGATACCAGTTCAAGTACATGTGATAAACCGAGCCAATGTTCTTCGGGGAAAGAAACAAGGTACTAAGGGAAGCAGGGTAAAGAAGGGGAAAGGTGCAAGCAAGGCTGTTGCTTAAAGTTCAGTTAAACTCGTCTTCGTCCGTGTTGAAAGGCAGTTCAAGTTACCGACTCAAGATCTGCTTTTTTTAAATAGACACATTTACAGCTACGTATTCCCTCTAGGCAGTGCCCTGGCTGCCTTCCATACGTGTGGGTATGTTGTGTCTTTGTTGTCCTTAATCTCAAAATATTATCTAATTTCTCATGTGATTTCTTCTGTGATCCATTTGTTATTTAGGAGTGTGTTGCTTAATGTCCACATATTTATAAATTCCCAAATTTATTTTGTCCTTGATTTCAAATTTCATTCCACTGGGGTCAAAGAAAATACTTTGTATAATTTCCGTCTTTTTAAATGGGTTAAGGCTTCTTTTATGGCCTCACATATAGACACTTGTCCTGTGCAATGTTCCATGTGTGCTGGAGAAGAATGTGTGTTCTGCGTTATTGGGTGAAGTGTTCTCCAGGAGTCCATTGGGTCTAGTTGGTTTTCACCATTGTTCAGTTGTTCCATATCCTTGATAATCTTATGACTAATTGTTCTCTTCATTATTAAAAATGGGTTATTTACACATCGAGCTATTTTTGTTAAATTGTCTATGTCTTCCTTCTAGATTGTCAGTTTTGATTCACGTATTTGGGGCTCTGATATTATGTGCTTATATAAATATATGTATATTACTATGTTTATAATTCTTATATCTTTTTAACTGATTGACCATTTTATCATTATAATATGTCCCTGTTTATTCCTAATTACATTTTTTGTTGTTTTGAGGTCCATTTCATCTGATATAAATATTGCCACTCCCGCGTTCTTATGGTCGTCGTCTGCATGATGCATCTTTTTCCATCCTTTTACTGTCAATCTAATGGGAACTTTGAATCTAAAGCGTGTCTCCTATGGAGCATATATTGGATGTTGTTGTTGTTGTTATTGTTGTTTTATCCATGCCAGTAATCTCTGCATTTTTATTTGGTTGTTTAATTAATTTACATTTAATAGATTATTGATATCATTAGATTCGTATCAGCCATTTTACTTTTTTCTATATCCCATGCCTTTTTAGTCCCTCTGTTTCTACTTTACTGTTTTCAATTAAGTGAATGTTTTGTACTATAGCATTTTGATTCCGTTTACGATTTTTTAACTGTGTTTTTGAGTCATTTTCTTAATGGTTGTTCCAGAGCTTACAATATGTCTTAAATATTTCTAATTCATGGGAACTTGTTTTAATAAGATACAAAAACATTGCTCTCATATGGTTCTGGTCTTGTTTCTCCTTTTTGGTGCTACGACTGTTAGCTGTGTTAAATCTACATACGATACACACTCAGCAATTCGTGATTACAGTTAATGATTTATATAATTTTATGTTTTTAGAAAACTCAGAGAATAATTGAGAGCAAGTATTTGCTCATTGAACTTGCCATTTTAACCTTTTTTATTTACCATGTTTGGTTCTAGTCCATTGTTTCTGTTCATTCGAGTTACCGTCTGGTGTCATTTCCAAGACAACTTTGCTCCCACCTGACTCTTCTGTACGGCTGTTGTCGAGTGTGTAATATTTCTATATGTTACAGACTTCACATGTAGAAAAAACTTACTTTTAAACCGATGAGAAGAACTATGTATGCATCTATACTCTTATTTATAGATAATTATCTTTACTGGTGATGTTTTAAAATGTGGATTTAAATTACTATCTAGAGTCCCTTGCTTTCAGCCTGAAAGAGTTTGTTTAGAATTTCTAATATTTCTTGTAAAGTGGTTCTACTAGCAACAAATTGAATCAACTTAAAAAAAAAAATCTTTTAATCTGGGAATGTCTTTATATCCTCTTCATTTTTGAAATAGACTTTTGCTGATTATAAGATTCTAAGTTGACCAGTTCTTTCTTTCAACATTTTGTCATACTGCTGTTTTCTGAAGTCTACTGTTTTTGATAAGAAATCTATCTGTTATTCTAATTGGGGTTCCTTTTTTTTTTCTTTTATTTTTTTTTGAGACGGAGTCTCGCTCTCTCGCCCGGGCTGGAGGGCAGTGGCCGGATCTCGTCTCACTGCAAGCTCCACCTCCGGGCTTCACGCCATTCTCCTGCCTCAGCCTCCCGACTAGCTGGGACTACAGGCACCCGCCACTGTGCCCGGCTAATTTTTTTGTATTTTTAGTAGAGATGAGGTTTCGCCATGTTAGCCAGGATAGTCTTGATCTCCTGACCTCGTGATCTGCCCGCCTCGGCCTCCCAAAGTGCTGGGATTATAGGCGTGAGCCACCGCGCCCGGCCTAACTGGGGTTCCTTTTATGTGATGAGTAATTTTTCTCTTGCCCCTTTCAAGATGTTTCTCTTGAGTTTTAAGATTTTTTACAATTAGCTATCTGGAGTGTATCTTGTTACATTTATTCTACTCAGAATTTGTTGAGCTTCTTGAGTGTAGATTCATGTTTTTCATCAGATTGAGAAGTTTCAGCCATTATTTCTTTGAAAAAATTTTCTGCTTCTTTCTCTTTTTCCTTGCCTTCTAGTACTTATATCACACATATGTTGGTGCACCTAATGGTGTCCAAGGTTTCTTGTGTTTTTGTTAATTTTCCTTCACTCTCTTTCTCTTAGTTTTTAAGACTTTCTATTGATCTATCTTCAAATTTACCAGTTCTTTATTTTGCATGCTCAGATCTACCATTGAACTCCTATAGTAAATTAAATTGTTCTTGTTGCTTAATACACTTTTTACCTCCAGAATTTCCATTTGGTTCTTTTATATAATTTTATGTTTTTATCAGTATTCTCTATTTGATAAGATATTCTCATTGTACATTTTTCTACTTCTTAACCATAGTTTTCTTTAATTCTTTGAACATATTTATGACAGCTGTTTTAAAGTCTTTGTCTGCTAAATCTGATAGCTGGACCATCTGAAAGGCAGTCATTCTCGCCTGCTTCTGTTTTTAATTTGTTTTCTATGTATGGGTCACACTCTCTCGCTTCTTTGTCTTCTTATTTTTGGTTGAAAATCAGAAATTTTAGATATTATATTGTATCAACTCTGGATGCTCAACCTCTCCCCCAGGAGCCTCTTATTGTTTGTTTAGAGATTTGGCTGGACTGTTTGAATGAATTCTGTGCCCCGCTACTGTGAAGCCTCCAGTGCTGTCTACGGGCACGCGTACAGTTTTCCTGAGATGACAGATGTTCTGACTGTCCCTGTCCCGGACCTGTCTGTTAAGCTGTTTGTCTCCCTTGGTATGACACACTGTTGTTAGCCTCCACTAACTGCCTGCTGATTGCTCCATTGTTTCCAACAATGCCCTGGGGACATAAATTGCTCCACAGTTTGATCCAGTTAAAATTGTGCTCCTGTGCACAGGTGGTCTTTGAAGCTCATTTCTATTTCAGGAGGGCTCTTCTTAGCTATCTCTGTCCCTGGTTCTCCCTGATAATTTTCTAGACCACCTGTGGTTTAGCTTGTTGCTGTCATGGAACTGAATACCTCATCTTACCTGTTTATCACCAAAATCATCACCCTTGAACTTCCCCACTCTCTGTTCCAAAAAATTTCACTTCCCTTGGGGAGAGCTTTGGAGCTGCCTGCCCTTGCAGCCTGTCTCTGTCTCTGCCAGGATCTCTGTGCTGTTGCTCCAGAGCTGGAGGCTGGGGCAGGGGCTCACCTCTCCTGGAGTGACATCCCTGCAGCCTTGGGCGGGGGAGTAGTGTGGCTTGCCTCTGTCAGCGTGGAGCTTTTGCCTCACAGGTGAACTGGGGCCAGAGTGGGTTGGGCCCTGGTGCTCCCGAACTGTTGTGCTGGGCTGGAGCCTCCACTTACACATGGGTTCTGGGTGGAGGAAGGAAGCGCCAGACCTCTCTGCTGCTCTTGCCTGGAATGGAGCTTCCGTGCATGGAGCTGTGGGAAGAGAAATGCTGGCAGCAAGCCTCTCCTGTGGAGACACTGCAGCGCTCACTGGGGGCTGGGGAAGGAAGTCTGGTCTTGCAGACCCCCTTCCCCAAGAGGAGCTTCCATCAGGCCGACCTGCAGCAGGGCACAGGTTGTAGCTCAGATGTCACCAACTCTCTCTGTCCTTACCAATATTTAATAGTGTTTATTGAATCATTGTGTCTTCATTTTCTTCACTTGCCATTTGCCCTTAGGACAGTTTCCAGAAGTGTTAATTTTTAAAATAATTTTTACCAGTTGTGGTTATTTCGCTCTCGAGAGGGTCTGTGGCCTCTTTATGCCACCATTGCCGTGGCATTCTGATTTGTAGATACATTCTACGGTGGAATGGAGATTCAACTGTAATTGTTAAGTTTTAGCTCTTCTTTTATTAGTTACGGAACATTGAACAAAGTACTTAATCTTCCTGAATCAAATCTGTAAAATAAAAAATTGTAAAGTTGAATAAAATGGTCTTTAAGTACCCCCTTTCCCTTCGGATACTTGTGACTGGCAGCAAAGCTTGCGGTTCTGGGCTAAAGTTGTGGCACATTGTTTTGTGCCTGGGTCAGTCTCAGTTTTCCTTCGGACACCTCCCACACCTTCTACCTGTCCAATGCTGCAAAACCCTAACATTTGCTCCAGGTTCTTCATCTGACCTTCCAAACACAGAAAGGGATTTGAGTACCACCTTCTTAATTATTTGTGCTATTACTCTAGAATATCTGGGGAGATGCCAACCTATTCGTTGCAATGGATGCCTTAGGACATTAGAGTTTATTCTCTTAGAGAATCCTGGTGGAAAAAGATTGCAATCTTAATTGTGTGTTCTTTTTTTGTTCATTAGTTATCATTAGTTTATTATAAAAGAGAAACATGGAAATTACATGATGAAAGATTTCAGAACTTCAGTGCAGTCGGCAGCTTCACGTCGATGCCATTTCGATAGTGACTTATTTCAGTCTACCTACTTTCCAAGAATGTCACCATCCCCAAACAGGAAAGAATCCTCGTCATCTAGAACTACTTTGGTGCCTCCATATTCTGGCAGAAGAACTTTATCTCCAACTTTCACGCTAACCGGTTGAATCTCTCCACCCTTTCCTTTAGAACCCGATCCAACAGCGACGACTGTTGCTTGCAATACTTTTCCTTGAGATTTTTCTGGAAGCATAATGCCTCCTTTGGTTCCAGTTTCAGCAGCACTCCTTTCAACCAATACTACTCGGTCAAAGAGTGGAAGAAATTTTCTAAACGCTTGTCCTGCCATGACTCCCTCCGCCTCAGACTCGTACTCTGCTCTAGTGTCATCCTTAAGGTCAGATTGTGTGTTCTTAAGGTCAGTTCTCTTAACTAACAAGATCTAGTTATGCAAAGGATGCTGCTTTGCAGCCCCTGCTGCCTGAGGCTGCTTCTGGATAGCTTACTGCATTGTGCCGTGGTTTCACTGGAGAGTGAATGTCAGATTCATTCTTCCAGGGGCGTAAGTGTAAGTGACCCTAAGCTTAGCCAGAAGGCCGGCATGGGTTAGTTTATGTTTGACAATCTCAACCTTTAGACTCCCAGATTCTATAGGGTGGAGAGTTTCCTGTTCTTGGAACATCAGAGGTACTGAAAAATGGTCTAAATTAGGGACTGAATACCTGTATCTGGATTAGGGATTACTCTGGGGGAGGGGGAAGTTTTTGTGGTAAAGAGAGTTGAGATTGTGAGAAGTGCAGATGTGAAAGTCGGTAGTCAGAGGAAAGATAATGCTACATTTCGTTTAAATACCACTAACGGATTCTTTTTGGGTAACAGTTGTAGCAAAGCCCAAAGCTCAGAAAGTCCTGCTGCTGCCTTGGCTTTGGACCTGTACAGCCCTTTGCTGTGTTTCCAGTGCCAGAGCTCACACTGGGCCATCAAGCCAGAGCAGTCTGGCTCTTACTCAAGATTGGAATTTGAAAAAACAAAAATGACTCTGCTTTTTCCAGGGAGAATTTAGATGGGCCCTTTCACTTTACTGAAGAGGAAGGTATCTGGGTTACAGTTGAGGATAAATTATTGTTAGAGACCAGAGTCCAGTTTTTAAGCCCCCTAAGAATGGGATGTAAGGAAAAGATCTGTTGTTCCGAGGCATAGAGGGTGTTGCTGGAAGGGCCCTCCACTGAAGCTTGGTTTGCATATTGAGACTGGTCATGCCGCACACAGGGAGGGAGAAGAAGGGTTATTCCCCTTGTAGTGAGGCTTTTAGGGAGAGTGGGGCAGGCTCCAAGCCCAGCCCAGGAGTGGTGTGAGAGAATTGCAGGCCGGAGGAGGGAGCCCAGCTTTCTTAGCAGGCTGTCCAGATGTGGGGCTTGAAGGCTGACAGCAGTCAATCATCCAAAACGGGGTGAGGCTCTGACAGGACGGCAGCCCAGGACTCAGCTGTGTGGGTGTGAAGCAGGCTGACCATACGAGAGGGAGATGGGGTGGCACCTTCCAAGGAGCTGCTTTCGGAACATTCAGTCGCAGAGAAGAGGGACGTTCTGTCCCGCAGCTTCCCCTCCATGGCAGTTGTGTTTTTTCACGTTCTGATATTTCAGAATTTATTTAATTGAAACACTTGCATCTGAGTTATTGTTTTATTTTTTAATTTTATTTTTTGATTTATAGTGGAGTACGTATTTTCCTGGCACTTGTAATAATTTAATACGTGCATACAATTTGTAAAGATCAAATCAGTGTGACTGGGATATCTGTCACCTTAAATATTTGTCATTTCTTTAGGCTGGAAGCATTCAAATTATTCTCTTCTAGCTACTTTGAGATAGTCAATAGATTGTTGTGAACCATAGTCACCCTACTGATCTCATAAATAAAACACAAGTCTTATTTCTTTGATCAGACTGTGATATAGTTGAGTTTTAATGCAAACTTCTAAAGAAGTCTTATCAAATACTTACAGGGTTTTCTGAGAGTGCTGTTCCAATGTATTGTTCAGCTGATCCAGATTCCTGCAGGGAATTTGTCTTGCTCCTTCTTCTACGTTGTGGAAATAAACTGAGGACTGTTGCTGCTCACAGGCTCGCCAGGCTGTCTGCAGAGCTTTTGACCTGCTTCTTGAGCTAATTGGTAGTGTCACCAAAAAACGCAATGTTATCTTACTCTTATTTCAAAAGAACTAGAGAGAGATCAGACCAAAAAAAAAAAAAAATCAAAAATTTTTTTTTCCTTCAGCTGCCTCTCATAGCTTGGCGTTACTTAACTGTACCATGATGCACCAAGCCAAAGCGGAACATAAGAACCAGTGTAGCTACAAGGTCATGGGTAGAAATGTGTATTTTCTGAGTGTGTATGTGGCAAGTATTCTGCAAGGCAAATTTGTTGTCTAAAAATACATATAAGATACAGGTTATACGATCATTGGAGAAAATGCTTAACTTTGCATAAGAAAAGCTAAATAATTATCTGTCATTCAGCACCATAATCCTCAGAAATTGTCTATATGTAAAATAAAATGAGCAGTTGGCAAGCGTCAAGCTGAAGCATCCTGTGTGGGTCAGCTGTCTGATAGACTTAGTTTGTCCTACAGATCTTAAGTGTATTTTATTTCATAAAATGATTCAAGTTGAACATTATTAAGAACATACTTGTATCAGGAACTCTCTTAGGGCCTTTCAAGTATAATCTCACTTGGTTATAACAGGATTTTTCTGTCACTCATATGAAAACGTTGACTTGAGAGCACTGATTTGATTAAAAAATGTGAATAACTATAATGAAGGCATATTTTAAACACAAGTCTGCTTGACCTTTGCATGTTGTATTGAACTGATTTCAATTCATCCCTAAACAGCCTTGAATGTGTGCCGCTATTATTACACCCATTTTCCAGAGAAGGAAATTGCAGCTTTCAGCAGCTCAATGATTTGCCCGAGGTCGCACAGCATGCAAAAGGGGGTCGTGGAGTTCCCACCTAGCTAGTTTTACTTTTGAACCCAAATACTGAGCCCCGTGCCAGCTGTCAACTTCCAGGTGCACCTGACACCTCTATCTGATTCTGACGATCGTTCCATGAGGTGTGGGTCCTGGTAAAGCAAATATTAAACACAGAGCGGTCAGAGACACAGAGGCTGGTTAGAAGACCACAAGGTCCACAGCTCTCAAGAAACGGAGCTGGGATGGACATTGGTTCTCCACACCCAGGGGTGCCCTGGCCTATGCTCCTCCCCTGACCCATGCTGCCTCCCCTGGCCCATGCTC
>NC_045448.1:173688-200267 GCF_002776525.5 Piliocolobus tephrosceles | reverse complement strand
CATGCTGCCTCCCCTGGCCCATGCTCCCTCCCTTGACCCGTACTGCCTCCCCTGGCCTGTGCTCCCTCCCCTGGCCCGTGCTGCCTCCCCTCACCCGTGCTGCCTCCCCTGGCCCGTGCTGCCTCCTCTGACCCGTGCTGCCTCTCATTTGATGGGTCATGTTATTTTTCAGGTCTAACTTTGGGCTTCCACACTGCAGTGATGAATTTGAGAAACAAATGATTTCGCTATGTTGACTTGCCTTGAGCATTCAGTTGAATCTCATTGTAGTTTCTGCGTTTAGAGAAAAATTAAGTTCGCTGGGCTCAGTGGCTCACACCTGTAATCTAGCACTTTGGGAGGCTGAGGCAGGTGGATCACCTGAGGTCAGGAGTTCAAGACTAGCCTGACCAACATGGTGAAACCCCATCTCTACTAAAAATACAAAACATTAGCTGGGTGTGGTGGTGGACGCCTGTAATACCAGCTACTCGGGAGGCTGAGACAGGAGAATCACTTGAACCCTGGAGTGGAGGTTGCAGTGAGCTCAGATCATGCCACTGCACTCTAGCCTGGGCAACAAGAATGAAACTCTTTCTCAGAAAACAAGAAAAATTAAGTCATGGAAATAAGCATTCCTAGTGGAAGCTACTTTGCTTTCTGATACGTTGAGCTCCTGTGACCTGTAGTGAAGTGGCCCAGGTTCCGCTTCCCAGTAAGGCGCACACCACTGGCCAGGAGGGAAGTGTGGAAAGTCTCTCGGGGACCCTCAGCCCCATCATCCCTGGTGCTGTGCTCTTCGGGCTTGGCTTGTACGAAGCGTTTAGTCTGATGAGATCAGAGAGCCTGTCGGATCCCTTCCTCCAACCTTTGTTTGACTTGTTAGCACTGACAGTTTGCCTAACCCCACTAAACCCTAGGATCACCACCTACACGACCAGGTTGTGTGGAAGATTGAAGGACAAGATGCAGGCAAACCTCATAGTATCCACATGGTGCACAGTAAATGCTCACTGGGGTCTGCTGTAATTACCTGTGGCAATACTGGCTTCATCATTCATCAGCTCAAAATAAAAATACGGCTCTTGTCTCACATTCTTTCCTGTCTCTATTGACGTTTTGCTGCAGTGCATACGGTGTCGTTGAGTTTTAGTGAAGATGAATTTTAAATGATATTTACTCTTAACTATTTTTAAGTCAGTGGGTTTCTACACTTTAGGTATCAGACTTGGTGATAATTCTGAATTATGACCGTGCTGTGGAAGCTTTTGCGAAAGGCGGAAATCTAACCCTTGGAGGGAACTTGACCGTGGCGGTCGGGCCCTTGGGAAGGTGAGTTCCTTACGTAGACGTTAGACAGTAAAGGCTTAACAACTGCATGTTTTGTTTTGCTTTAATAGGAAACTTGAATTAAAATGAACAGATTTATACATCTCCAGATTTATACATGCCCAGAAGATTCGAGGTCATCACAAATAGGAAATTCGCAAAACACAGCCAGTGAGATAAGCTAGAAAATCTGAAACCAGAACACACAAGAAATAATGAAATGTTTTAGAACCATAGGCCATTGTATCTGTCAGGCTTGAACATAAAATCCACCTTCAGCTTTGAGAGAGCCAAAGGCAAGTCAGATTTTATGATAAAGTTCAGCTTCCATTAGGAAAGAAAGAGCTTTTTTCAAAGGAAATCATAAAAATTGGACATGGATGTGTTTTTTTGAGCCGTGTTTACAGTACTTAAAGTGTATTTTTCTTCTTTATTAATGAAATGCTAGTCTTGGATTAATTGTGCAATGTAGAAATATTTTTTACCCACACTATTTATAGAAATTACACAGTAAAATCATCTAAAAATGTTTCTTGGTTCCATGAAAATACTCAATGCAAAAAGAATCCAAATTATTTAGCACTCTTGAGATGTATTTCCCAGTTTTAAGAGAGGATGATCCAGTTGAAAAATATCAGACTTACAAATTTTTAAAATATATTTACACATTCTGCACTGTGTTTTTTGCAACACAATATTCTGTATTATCATGACCTTCTGTAATAACTTCACGTGTGTTCTTCCCCCGGCCTGTTTTTCCTTTAGGCCACATTAAAACATCTAATTTAGGCCTGCAGCAAGTAAAACAAGAAACATACAGAACAAGATAATTCATTTGAGCTAGAAGAAGAGTGCTATTTAAATCGTTATCTTCGGGCTTAGAGCTGCTCACAGCTTTGTGACGCAAAATCTTGTGCTTTGCAGGAACTTGGAAGGCAACGTGGCCCTGAGAAGCTCGGCCGCCGTCTTCACATACTGCAAGTCGAGAGGACTCTTTGCAGGCGTGTCTTTAGAAGGCAGCTGTTTGATTGAAAGGAAAGAAACTAATAGAAAGTCAGTTCAAGTTAAAGTGATTTTAATTGAAAGTGTGATGAGAAAATAATACTTAAAGAGTTGATATAATTTGCAGAGTACATTTATATATCCTTTTTACAACATGTGGTTTTAAGTGTGTATCTTACGTTTAAAAATTAAATATATAAATAATATATGCTCATGGAAAATGCAGAAGACACACAAAAAATAAAAAACATTCGATCCCTTTGAAAGACTAACACAATTCACATTTTGCTTTACTGCCTTCCAACATTTTCCTAAGCATAATTTTTTTTGTGTTGCCATATATGATGGTAGTCAACATATATATTCAATTGTAAATGCTGTTTTTCCACTTCGCGTTTTAAGATAGCTGAAAACCATCGTTCTCAGCAAACTGTCACAAGGACAGAAAACCAGACACCACATGCTCTCACTCAGGGGAGAATTGAACAATGAGAACACTTGGACACAGGGTGGGGAACATCACACACCGGGGCCTGTCGTGGGTGGTGGGGCCTGGGGGAGGGACAGCATTAGGAGAAATACCTAATGTAGATGACGAGTTGGTGGGTGCAGCAAACCAACATGGCACTTGTGTACCTACGCAACAAACCTGCACGTTGTGTACATGTACCCCAGAACTTAAAGTATAAAAAAAAACAGGAAACGTAAGCGTGAGTTAGTAATACCCTTAGTTGGATGCAGCGACTTCAGTGATTTTCAGAGGTTTGTGGAAGGCACACCAGTTACAACTCACGGGTCAGTCGGTGTCGTGAGGTTTCCTGTTCTATACTCCACCTTTGTCTTTTCTCTGTGTCAAACAGAGACCAATTTAAAATACACAAATACAGTTCGATTAAAAAAAAAAAGAATCTGGAGGTACCCTAAGAGGTAAAGGGAAGCTTCTACTTTAAATTGCATCTGGCTAATTTTTCCTAAAATGCAAATTAAGTGGCTCTAAATTGCCACTAAAATATGTATGAAGGCCCAGAAAGAGATAAAGAGCTAAGACTGACAGCAGGACTTCTTCCAGAACCTGCAGAAGTTCCCCTAATTGCCAGCCTGATGAGGTTGGCACCGCTGGCATTGACCGTTAACATTCGCCACGCGTGGCAGACAGACCTGCCACTCTCTGAGACGAAGCACCCAGTGTTTACCCCACCGACTCACTCAGGAATCCTACAGCACTATTTGATAAAGCTAAATATAAACCACAAGAGGTAGAATATAGGAGGGATGGGGAAAAATAAGGTATGCAGAACTATTCATCTTATAAAATCAAAAGTGATGTGTTAACTCCTGGTTTTATTAATTTGAGAAAAGTTGACAAAAGAATGCTTTTAGAAACTTCTGGTGTGAGGCCGTTGGCAGGCCTTCCCACTAAAGTTCAACTAAACCCTGGATAAACTAAAATAAATATGTTGCTTAATGAATGGCAGGGCCTCCAAGCATGTAAGGTAAATGTTTATTTAATCTTGATAAAAATAAATATTTTAAGGAAATTACAAAGCCACAATTATAGGTACCTTTTTTAAAGAAACTTAAAAAGTAAAAACCTATAAAAATGTATGTGCTTGTGTGTATATTTATATGTGTTTATATATGAATATGTGTATTTGTATATCTGTGCAAGTATAAGTATTTCTACGATAATGTGGATGTGCTTTTTATGTTAACAAAGAAAGGATACATATAAGGATATTTACGGTAGTTGCCTGTAGAGGTGAACTTGGGGTACATTTAAGACTTGAACATGGGATATTGCTTAAAGTTAGTGTTTAAAAAGTAGTGTATATGAAGTGCTATATATGAATGATTATATATACACACCGTGTGTGTGCACTCATGCTATGTTTAGAAAAGATTTGTGTATATTGAAATGTTTTTAATTTTGTATTTCCTATTAGATTTTATTGTCAAGATATCCGAGCTTATGACATTTTATTTGGAGATACACCGCGGCCTGCTCAAGCTGAAGATCTTTATGAAATTCTTGATTCCTTTACTGAAAAGTATGAAAACGAAGGACAACGAATCAATGCAAGAAAAGCAGCAAGGGAGCAGAGGAAGTCTTCTGTACTGTTTGGTTTTACGTTTCACTCAGTATTCTCAGAAAATCTCCTTCTGTAGAACATTCTGTCCCTGATATCAGATTCCCAAGAACCTACTAAGCCTCCTTCGTAGTTTCACTGACTTCACATTCTTGTGAAAAGGTCATGCTACCTTGACATTTCCTCTATACAAATTTCAGGGAAAGACGTCATTTGTCTTTTGTGGTTGTATTTCTCCAAGGATGGAACTTGGTTGTATCAATAATACAGATAATGTCTGGGAGGCTGAGGCAGGTGGATCACTTGAGATCAGGAGTGTGAGACCAGCCTGGCCAACATGGTGAAACCCTCTCTGTATCATAAAAACAGAAACATTAGCTGGGCATGGTGGCGTGTGCCCGTAATCTCAGCTACTAGGAGGCTGAAGCAGAAGGATCACTTGAGCCCATGAGGCTGCACTGAGCCAAGATCATGCCATGCCATTGCACTCAGCCTAGGCAACAGAGCAAGACCTTGTCTCAGTAATAACAATGACATGAATAATAGTTGCAGATCCTGGCGCCTGTGTGTGTTAGGCCCTGGGGCACCAAGGAGTTCGTGTGCCTGGTTCATGGGGCTCCACAGCCCTTTCAGAGTTGGTCTGATGCCTGTTTCATGGAGTAAAAACTGAAGCCTAGAGTTTGCCTGCCGCTGCCTCTGCCAGTCGCTTGCTAAGCCAGTTACTACAGTTACCATCCCTGCAGCTCGCAGCTCCCTAAGATGATGCACAGGTGGTCAGAGGTGCCTGGGGGACGTTGGCTTCCAGGCATGAGAAGAGCACACCCGGTCCACATCTGAGTCTTGTCGTCCAGTTCAGTTACAGAGTCCAGAGGGGTGCATGTGAGCTTTGAGAGCACCGCATTACTAAGCACATACAATAAAAGTTTGCTAAATAAACTCATTGGAAAAGAATTATGTGTGTCTAAGTAAAAACAAGATTTTAAAATGACGTGTATTTATGTTTTTGTTTCTCCCAGGCTAAAGAATTACCTCCAAAGCCACTGTCGAGGCCACAGCAGTCGCCTGCACCAGTCCAGCTGAACTCTGGCTCTCAAAGTAAACATTTTTGTTGTAATTCAAGTACAATTGTAATTAAGTAATTATTAAATGTTATTGTTAAGAAATCAAGATACATTGTTAAACTTTAGAGTTAAATAGAAGAACTAACCTATTTAAGAGAGTAAAATAAGTGCTCAGCCTCTTCTAAATACATGAGACAAACTGTCGTTGCTATAATTTATGAAAACTTCTGTTTCTATTCATAAGATACTTTCTTAAATCTACAAAGATATTTATCTTTAAAGGTTTTCTCAGTTATTTTCTTTGCCATTTCTTTCAGAAACCGTTATCCTCCTGATTTGAAATGACAACAAAACAAGCCTGTTTTTTTCTTGTATACGCACACGTTTATAATTCTGAATATCGGTTTTGACATAATGTTCTTTGGAGGTCAGGATTTCATAAGATGGTTTTTAAACTAGATGACATTTATAAAACACCAGGTTTTGGTCTTTATCTTTTTTTCTATCATTCATTTTGTGAATCACTCTCGTGTCTCTGTTTTTCGTATGTGGAGGTCACCAGTGAATAGGAGGATGTTGAAGTAGGGACTTTGAGGTGATGGTTGACTGTTACACAAGAGTCATTGTGCTGTGGCTTTGGGTGCACAAAGGTGATGTTAACGTAGATCTGGCCTTTAGAGAACTTTCAGAAGAGAGGAGAGAGATTACATGTAGAAACATAACTGCTATTAGTAGGAGAAGGCATATGCTGAGTTTTGCGGGGAGTAAATAGTAAAGCTCTGCAGCAGGCAGGAAGCTCATCCTCGGGCTGCTCCTTAATTTTCTGTATTCGTTTCCCCAGCTTTGAGCCCAAGTCCCTCATATGATTCTTGGCTGTGCCTTTGTCTGGTCTAGATGTGGCCCTCCCAGGAGGATGCTCCGGAGCCAGGCCTGTTCCTCATTTGCCACCTGCCCCTGCCCCTGCATTGTCCCCTGTTCTTTTGGGATTCAGGTGGTCGGCCCACTGCTGATTCATGTTCACATGATTGATTTATTGAAACTCGTGTTTGCAGTGACTAATGAGATGTGAGCACTGAATTTATTTTTATTTTAGATCTCAGTGATTATATAAAATTTGACCCATATGTATGTTTTAAAATATATAAAATGTCCTCACTGAGAATGGATACCTGCACATGCATGTATAAAATCCTCTCCCTTATAAAAATCCTCTTAGTATCAAGTCCTTATCAGTGCAGATTTAAAAATGACTGTGGACCTTAACTTAAAAAATGCCTTTCAGTTAACAATGGAAAAGCTCCGCAGCTTGTTTCCGCCGTATGACCCCCTTGAGCGAGCTTTCTAAAAACGGGCCCCTTGCCTGTGCCGGCTTCTGGGTCTGTTTCCCGCGGTGCCCTCGTGTGTTCCCTGAACCCTTTCTTGGGGAGACGAGCGGTGCCCTCCCCATTTTGCAGTCACAGCTGTGTCCCTGCCGGTGTACAAGTTAGCCTGGCCACGTTTCTGCAGCCTCAGCCTCACTCGACAAACCTTCTCGGCTTCATCCTTTGCGGCTACGCCCTACGGGTTTTCCATGCAATACCGTCATTTCTCATGTGCTGTATCTCTCAAGTTTTGAACATCAGTTTTTAATTCAGTAAACTAAAAATGTAAAACTAGTGTCTGCTTTTAACCTTTTATGTTAAATCTGACCTTTTCTTAAGTTCTTTATTTAAAAACTAAGTATTTTCCATTTATTTACATATCCTTACATATGTATATACACACACACATAATTTTATATAAATGCACATGTGTTCATATGGATGGTCAGTGAAGGCAGTATTTTTTTTCTTTTCCTTTGTTGTGTTGCTTCCTTTTTTCCATTTCACCTGTATTTTAACTTACAAGATACCCTCCTCTACCCTGATTTCAGGAAAACCAGGTTCACAACATAAATTATGAACTTCCACATTTTTTTTCTCCATTCTTGTGTAGTCCTACACATGACTTGTACAAACATATACATAAACATGGCCAGAATAGTTTTGTTTTGTCTCATAAAAATGCTATCATCTTATACGTACTTTATTGTATCTTCTTGATTTATTTATTTGTTATTTGTTGGTTTATTTTGCTTAACAACTCCACATACATATCCCTAAGTCAACTGGTATAGTTGTAATTGCTTCTTTTTAGTAATTATTTAATATTCCATGGCACAAATGTATATAGTTTACTCAGTCACTCTCCTATTGATGGATATTAACTTTATTTCAGATTTTTTCCATGCCAAAACAGTGCCACAATTGATAGGCTTCTAAATTAATATTTATATATACTGGCACTTTTATGTTTTTGAGATAGTTACCACTAGTGGACATAATAGGTCAAATAATATATTTTTAAAGTTTTAACAGCTTTAGCAGATTACTTTTCAAAAGTTTTTACTACTTAGAGTCTCATCAGCCATTCCCCACCATAGGCGTTCCCCACCATAGGCGTTCCCCACCACAGGTGTTCCCCACTGTGTGTACCACCCCCCATGCGCAATCCTAACCATACATACTCCCCACCATGTATGCATACTCCCCCGTAACCTTCCCACCATGATAGTCCCCAGTATAGTTGCTTCCCACCATAGGCATTTCCTACCATGCACATTTCCCACTAGACTCCACCATATGCATTCCCCAACATGTGTCCCACCCACCATGTGCATTTTTCACCATGGTCACTATCCGCCATATGCATTCTCCACTATATACATTCTCCACCATGTATACTGCCCGCCATGCTCTCTACCGTGTATACCACCCACCATGTGCAATCCTAACCGTATGTGCTCCCCAGTATATATACTCCCCCATAACCTTCCCACCAAGTCCTCATTATATAGGCTTCCCACCATAGACATTCCTACTATACACATTCCCCACGGTACACATTCTCCACCATTTTCATTCCTCACTGTGTGCATTTTCAACTGTCACATCCATTATGACATTCTTCAGCATATATCTTCCTCACCACTGTTAGTGCAGAAGCATCTAGAAGATTTTGCCAGTCAAGGCTTATCACATCTCCTTGTTAATTGGATTGTGTTTATTCCCATTAGTGAATGTAAACATCTCTTCATATAAATTGCTGGTGCTTTGGATTTAATCTTACCTGAAAAGTCTCTTCATTTCATTGGTCTGTTTTTTCTACTGGGATATTTGTTGCTTTCTCACTTGATGGAAATGCTATCTATATACAGGTTTTGTTGGTCATTTGGTTGCAACATATTTCTACATTTATCATTTTTCTTTTGATCTTGTTTTTTGTAATTTTACTATATGAAAGTTTTAAATTTTATCTAAAAATATGTCTATCATTTAGTTTTTATAGATTTGGATACTTTGGTCATGGTTAAGGTCCTCCCACCTCCTATACAAGATTGTATTCATAGTCTCCTAGATTTTCTTGTGATTTTTTTTATCTTTGCATGTACTGGACACTTAGTCTTCATATAATCTGAGACCATTTTCCCAATTTTCCCCTCCTCCCAAATATGCAATTCTAATTGAAATAGTATTATGTACTTGCATCCATTCTATAATTTTTCGATGCTAATTACATAATGTTACATGTATACATTGATTAATTTGAGATATAATAATTTTACCATTTCATGCTTTCCATTTGTTGAGCTTTTATTTATTTATGTCTTTCAATAAGATTTTGTTGTTTCTGTGCCTTTTGTGTTAAATTTGTTCCCAAGTACTTTGTGATTTTGATTTGCTATGGTGAACGAAATGCACTTTTCTATTGCTACTTAAGTACCGATTTTCACAGTTAAGGAAATCTTAATTTGCTTATATTTTGTTTGTCTTGTATCTGGTCACTTGCCCAAAAATATTTCTAATCAGTTTTTAAAATAGGTTCTCATGGGATATTTGTATCCTTTTCCCCATCCCACCAATGTTTATTTCTAAATTCTTACTTTCACAAATTTCTTAGGCCAATGGCCTTCAAACTGGTGTATGCCTGTCTTAGGAGTACGCAGAGACTGCAAAAGGGGGTGTGGGCACAGGTCACTTAAGACACACCATCTCCAGATCTCCGGCTCCTGGATAAGCTCTTTTTAAAGCTGGACGTGATGTGCAGGGTGTGCTCTTCCTCTTCTATACTGTTAGAATCTGGTTTTCTACATTTGAATAAGAAAAGCAAATGCCCAGACCATCTGCCTCTTTCACTCTTTGTCTTCTGTACTGTTAGAATCAGTTTTTCTACAGTCAAAGAAGAAAAGCAAACCCCCAGACCATCCTGCCTCTTTCTACACTATGTTGCCCCCAGAGCGTCAGAACAGGAATCCAATGTGAAATGTGGATGCAGTTAGTGAATGACTCTTGTGCACAGTAAATCCTTCCATGAGTCAGTGATTTCTGTTTCTTTTCCTTCGACACAATTGAAGAAGGACCTCGTAGAATTGTCATCTGAATTTAATGAGAATAGTGTGTGTACTTCTGTGTCATACAGATATCAGGTATTTATACTTCATTTCTCTTCTGGCTTTATTCAGGCACACCTTCTGATTTAAAGCACAATCAAATGATGATGATCCTATCAATTTAGTGATTTAAAATATTTTCTCAGCAAGGGCAGGATTTGGCAATTTTGTATGTTTTATATAATATGTACTAATAAGTTCTCAAAATCACCACTCTCCTCTTTTTTGGCAGGTAACAGAAATGAATACAAGCTCTATCCTGGACTTTCCAGCTATCACGACAGAGTTGGTAAATCAATAAATCTATACATTATAAATGATTCATATTCATTTTGTGATCACAAACTTCCTAATTAATCTGATAGGTTATGAAAATCTCTGGGAATTCTTCAGCCCTTTAATTTATAGAATATTCACATTATTTTGAGAAGTACTTCATTTAAAAAATGCTATGCTTTTGTTGTCTTACTTGCCTTTAAGATAATTAGGGTGACAGGAAGCTGATGGTCAGTGCTGACTGTGTAGGGAGCGTGTGCTGGGGATAGCGCTGCTGAGCCCCGGATAGAAGCTGACGGTCAGTGTTACCTGTGTAGGGTCAGTGTCGTCTGTGTAGGGTCAATGTCGTCTGTGTAGGGTCAGCGTTGTCTGTGTAGGGTCAGCGTTGTCTGTGTAGGCTCAGTGTCGTCTGTGTAGGGTCAGCGTTGTCTGTGTAGGCTCAGTGTCGTCTGTGTAGGGTCAGCGTTGTCTGTGTAGGGTCAGTGTCGTCTGTGTAGGCTCAGTGTCGTCTGTGTAGGGTCAGTGTCATCTGTGTAGGGAGCGTGTGCTGGGGACAGCACTGCTGAGCCCCAGGAGCCATGGCGTCTTCTGAGGAGCACGTGATCTCCTTAACACTTGCTGTCCGGAAGCTTTTGAATTTACAATGGAGACAAAATGCCGAAGTTTTCTAATTCTGAATTACAATTTGATCCTTATTCCATTTTCTCTGTGTTTTAACACCATAAATTTTATAGTTCTAAGAATTTTATTTTTCACGTTCAAATGTTTTGTTATTATTGGGAACTACTTTATAAAACTTGTTAAGATTTACCATAGTGAAAATGGTCCTTCAACCCGTCTCAAATACTCTTCAGAGGTTCCCTGGAAAGAACTGAGCAAATGTGAGTGGGACACAAATTGAAGGCAAAGTTAAACAATCATAAAATAGCCTGTTTATTTTTTCACATTGAATACTTTGGTCACTGGAGTCACAAAGCCGTATGCTGCTGGATATATAACTGTCGGAGAACTAAACATTTATGTAAATAAAATTGCAAACAATTAGGTACTCAAGCATATTTTAAAAATTTATATCATGCAGATAGATAAAAATATGTCGAAAAGGTCTCTTAAGCAGCATCCCCTGAAGAGAGGTCAGCGTGTTCCTGGCGGATTTAGGGTTGGTGACCTTTCTCTTCACCGTGGTCTCTCCTCCTGGGAGCCCACTCCGGTGTTTTTCCCAGCTGGTTCTCCTGTGAGGGGGTTGAGCGTCTGCTCCTAGAGTCTGCATGGAGAGCAGGTGTGATGGTCTGGCTCACCTGCAGAAGATGCCGTGGTCTTAGGTATGCAGAGAAAGCTCTGAGAGGTTTAAAAATGTGTTTCACCATTTGTGGTTCACACTCATGTTACAGGCCATGTTAAAGAGACACGAAAAGTTTGGCCTTTGGATACACGTCCTTCAGAAGCAAAAGGGATTAAGGTGTAAATGTTGACACCAAGACAGCGTAAACACCTCGATTTTTATCTTACACAGCCTCTTACTTTTAAAGACTCAAGATTAGACTTAGACTTAGGTGTCTAGTTGGTAAAGCACTCCTGAACTTGACAAGGTCAGCCGACTGGCTGCACTTGCCTGGGAAGGGAGGGGTCCCTGCAGAGAGACAGAGCTGAGGGAAGCTGGCTGAAAGAGAGCTGAGGCCACGGATTCCCCAAAGAATGCCATGGTAATGTGACGTTGGGAGCTAGAGTTCCTTTCTCTATTAGAAACTTCCTATAACTGGCACCAAGGAAAAATGTTTCATGATAAGAAACTAAACTCTAAGTGTGCTGTGGCAACAGGGGTTCCAATTCGAACCCCCGTACTTTCACTTCACCACCTGTGGGACCCAAAGGTAACTTCACTTGCCATGGCTGGTTTCTCGGCTGCTTCTGTTTGTATTTGAGGACAGGACAAGGTAAATTGTAACTCAGTTACAACTGAGATAATATTCCTTTAGCCCATTCTCCAAAGAGGTTCTTGAAGAAAAAAAATAAAAGGGAAGACTTATAGTCCACTTTTAAAATAAAACTTACTTTACACTACTGTATTTTTTTAAAAGCAGCTGTGAAGGCATTAACCTCTTACCAAGGATTTCCTCATGTTTTCTTACCATCACTGCGGAGAAAAGTCACAGTTACATGGCCCCAGGGTCCAAGCCTTAAACTGAAAACCTGATGAAGCAGGACACTCAGTCCTCCACGGGCGAGCTCCTGAGTCTGTCTCAGCCCCAAAGAGGGGCTGTCAGGCGTGATGATCCGCTACATCACCTGTACTTTCCTCCCACCGTCTTTTGGCTTTGCCCTTTAGAAGGTCCAGCTGCGTAGTTCTTGGGCCTCTCAGAGAGACAAGACTCGGAAATGCACAGTCCAATTTTCTGATCTTCCTTCTAGGGACTCTGGAAGGACCCTCCAACGTCGGCGTTCTTCCCCTTCCTCTTACCCATCCCATAGTTGTCCGGGGTGGGGTTTCTCAACCTGGGCAGTACGCGCAATTTAGGCTGGATAACACTTTGTGGTAGGGGCTGTCTTCTGCCTCATAGGGCTCTCGGCAAAGGCTGTGTTCTCCTACTTGTGACCTTCCCAAGGCTGTGATTTTTCTCCTGAAACAGGTCAGGCCAGGGGTGCTGGCTGCAAGGAGGCTACCTTATGTAGGCTTTGTGAGAAAGTGGACTGGAAGTGAAACAGGGACATCCACAGACCAGCCTTTCTAAGCATGGGCCTCAGGGCAGCTGCCAATCACCAGTGCTGACTGTAATCTAATTCTGCTTCCTGTTTGGGAAACATAACCCCTACCAGAACTAAACTTGAATATTATGAAGGAAATGGCCAGTTACCTCAAAGATCCTTCCGATTTTTTAAGTACTTGAGTATAAAGCTTAAAGGCATATGTTGTGCAGAAGGAAAGGCACCTGTGAACGCCCAGCTTTTCAGTAACTCAGTGGGGTTTGCTTCCCGGTAACCAGGAAGGTTTTTCTTTGTGGAAGGAGTCATTACTTGGCTCACGTTTTTTTAGTGAACTCTTTTGTGGGCATTAAACTTCTCCTTGTTAAAATTATTTCTAATATTTACATTAAAGAGGAACTTTAAGTCATTTGGAGTTTTTTTAAAAAAAGAAAACTAACAGGGCACAGCACTAACTGGCTTATGAACTGTTATCTCAGAAAGCAAGTAGGCTCCTGGATCTGCTGGCCTCACTCCTGTGATTTTCATGTGGATGGAGTTTCTCCAACAACTGCTCAACTCCTGATGCTCCTGTACTCCTCCTCAGGAGGCAGAGGCATTTATGGTGAATTGGGTGAGGAACTGGGTGAGGAATTCAGCACAAGGAACAGTCAACACACATCTTAGCCTCAGTAAAGGAAAAATGTGAGATTCTGGCCCCTTCAGACCTTCAGTGGTGGCCTTGACTTCAGCTGCACCTGAAAACCACCCATGTTGCTCCTCTAGCCTCCTCTTCCACTCTGCTTTATCCTCATTTCATTTGGAATCTGCGCTTCAGAGAAAATTAGACAACACTGAAATGTGAGGGCAGGGACCAAACCGGGTCTGTGATCTCCTTCTTTCTCTTTCTTAGTTCATAATATATTTATTTCTCTAATTATTCATCATAAAATATATTCCTGAAACTGCTTAGAACCAATCTAGTTATCAGGGATTACCCAGAACCACTTAGAACCAATCCAGTTATCAGGGATTACCCGGAACCACTTAGAACCAGTTATCAGGGATTACCCGGAACCATAGCATCAGACGCTGTTATTTGTACAGTCTGGAAACCCAGTGATGCAGGCACCACGCGAATCCTCCTTGAACATTTGCCTCATAAAAGTAAAATGCTGTGGTAAATGTCAGTTTGGTCTGTTGAGCACAATTTAATATTTGTGAGGTTGTTGAGGCTCTTGGATGACCTGGAGACAAGCTTCACTGGATCCTGATCTTGGACAAATTACTCGGCATGTCTAAGGCTCAGTTTCAAATTCTGTGACGTGGGGTAGGAGTAGCTGGCTCATTGCAGTGGGCGGTGTAAGTGGAGCGCGTATGAGTGTCTGCCACATGCCTGAGCAATTCGCAGTGGCTGTTCTTCCCAGATGCACATCGATTGGTGCTGTTATCATTGTCATCGTCCTTATTATGCATTTTCGATTTTACAAATGAGACTGCAAGTGTATAAATGCATGGTAGCTAAGATGGCTACAGCTCCCAGCACATTCCCTGATGTTCACAAGCACTCTTTTAACTCACTTCTTCCTGTTATTTAACGTGTCTGGGAGACAAGAGGGAGGAGAACAGAGTTCCTGGAGGGTCTTGACTGATTTGGTCTGGTTAATTAAGATTCAACTTTATTATGAATATCCTAAATATAATCATGAATGAGAGATTTCCAGGATGGATTTTTCTTTATCATGAGCTTGCATCCTGATCTGATGACAGGGAAGCATGGTGTGAGCCCCGTCCAGGGTGCCCCGTCCAAGGCAGAGCACAGCCCCTTTCGCAGTGCCTGGCAGTGACTGCTCATTAACATGTGTGGAATTTAATCGTGTACTCAGAACGTTTAACTTATTCTGTTTCTAGACTATGTCAAAATTTTATTTTGGTGACATTCTTTTAACCTTATTCCTTAAAATTGGTAAACTAAAAGTAAATATAGGATGAAATAAAATACACAGAAATTCTTTGTATTATAGAAAAAGTAGTTATACCAGTATTATCTCTAGTGTAATTATTATTAGGATTATTTCTTTAGAACTCAATTAGATGGCACGTACTTTAAAGAAAGAACGGTAGCACCATCTTGTGTGAGCTACAAATTCAGTGTTTTAGTCAGAGTAGTTTAAAGTGTTGACTATTTTTATTTCCTACGGATGGACCAAATTCACTTTATTATTATTGTTATTATTATTGTATTATGGGTTCAAATAGGACCTGGCTCTAGAGTCTGGTTATTGGTGTTTTCTGTATGTCTGTACATCTAATTGCCTAATTTATGCACAGAATTATATGACGTGTAGAAGCATCAGACTCCATTTAGCTGAGTGCTCAAAAACTGTTTCATTATATTTTTATGATGTTAAATGGTTTATAATATTTAATGTCCTTTATTCATGTTAACTGCTCAATTCTCAAAGTATTTTCTTCCTTCTACAATACGTGGATATGCACATTGCATTGAAATACTTGTGAAACATGCAGAAATGCTCCTGCCTGTGCTAATTCCAATTTATCTCTGATATCGAGAGGATGGATCAATTAAGCACAGAAATGTAAACAGTCACAAAGCCCAGGGAGAAGAAATGTCTGCTGATGAAACAGCAAAATATAACTGGGCTGCAGTCTTCAAGCCCAGTGAGTAAAGGGCCAGGTTTTAAAGCTGACTCCCCTAGGGTTTGATCATGAGCTCGCACATCTGCCTTTCTCCCGCGTCTGCCATCCGTGAAACTGTCACAACTATCTTAGCCCCTTCCAGCTACTGTGACAAAACGCCATACCCTGGGCAGCTTATAGACAATGGAATTTTATTTCTCACACTCCTGGAGGCTGGATTCCAAGATCGAGGTTCCAGGAGACTCGGTGTCTGGCAAGGGCTTGGTTTCTGCTTCAGAGTTGGTGCCATCTTGCTGCGTCTTTGCAAGGAGGGAGTTGCAAGAAGCTCCCCTCAGGCTCTGTCTGTAAGGACACTGATCCCATTCTTGAGGGGGAAACCGAATGACCTAATCAGCCCCTGGAGACCCCACTTCTAACACCATCACCTTCGGGTTGAGGATTTCAACACTTGAATCTCAGGGGGACCCAGACATTCAGACCACAGCAATGACTACTCTATTAAAATGGAAAAATATATAAGTTGTATTATCTCATAGATGATTCAAAATTTAGAAAATTATAACCAGAAGCATGTGCTAAATCCTTAGGTATATAATGTGCAGAGAAAAATAAGTTTAATAATGTGATGAAAATTATACAGACTGTGTGTTGTGGTTTCTGCCAGCCTCCAAGACACCAGCATGCCAAGCCCTAAGTGGTTAATTTGTATCTTACCAGCAGTTACCCCCAGTTTCTCCCTTAAAGAACATAAATATGTGAATACTTTTTTCTTGTTTCAGGCAATTTGAATCCACCCATAGAAGTGACAGCGCTGTATTCATTTGAAGGACAGCAGCCTGGGGATTTGAATTTTCAAGCTGGAGACAGAATCACAGTTATATCAAAAACAGATTCACATTTTGATTGGTGGGAAGGAAAGCTTCGAGGTCAAACTGGCATTTTTCCAGCCAACTATGTAACCATGAATTAATTTTGTAATTCTTTGAGAATTACAAAAAAAAATTATTTCTATGCTGACAGGATTTACTAGTTAAGCAATGTTTAATATAAATTTTAAAGACTTCTGTTCTACACAATTTCCATTCAGTATGTAAAAGATCTTGTTTTTCTATATAAAAAGAGTTGACTGACATATCTTTAAATACTTTGTACTAACTTTATCACACATGCTGTGCCATAGACTATCCTACAATTTATGTGCTCATAGTTCTTTTATGAACAGTTTCAAACATCACTAAGCATTTGATCTGGCCATGTATATGGTAGCTGTATTTTAATTTGAGAATCTTGAGGGTAGAGCTATGAATTTCAATTCATACATTTCCATTTGCAAAGTGACTAGAGAAAAAGAAATCAGCTTAAATGAGGTATGAAGTAATGTTAAGAGTTGTAGCTATTAACTAGAATATGAATCCTTAGAAATCATATTTATGCTTTCAAAAATTGTACTGTGCATTTATCATAGAAATATGATTACAAAAAAGTCTGACTACCATGTCTTTAGACATATGGCATCTCTCAGCTTTTCTTCCTTATGGGGCTACATTTGTTCATTTCCAGCAGTAGCATAAACTTACGGTGACATGGTAGACTTGTCTGTAAATAAAATTTTTAAAAGTTTACTAACTTAATATTTCAATTTTGTTCTTATTTTTTTTGTAAGGTGGGCAAAGGTCCTGTGCCTCGTATGCAGGGTGAAATCTACCTCCTTTTTGGGCTGCCTGAGCTCCTCCCTGAACTCTAGACTCCCCTCTCCAGCTACGCACTTGAGAGCTCCATTTGGACAAGGAACAACACCTCCGCCCTCATGGGCTCAAATCCAAGCTCTTCTTTCTCCTCACTTAGCCTGCCCCTCCCACAGTGTTCCTCTTCAGTAAATGGAAATTCCATCCTTGGATTTCCTTGGTCCTTAGGGTGACTTCAGAGCCAACTTTCACTCTATCTCATGCCCTCTGTCAAATCCACCAGAGATTATGTTGCCTTTCAGACACTCGCTGACCCAATATTTGCACTCCCCTTGTGCCCACCCTGAAGCAAGCTGCCCGCTCAGCCCCAGCTCCCGCGTAGACTCCTTGCTTCAGCCCTGGCTTCACCCAGCAAACCCTCCTGAGAGGAGCAGGTGCACACTGCACCGTTTGTCCTGCTATTCGCTCCTCACTGTCTTATGTCATACACACACCTGTGCATTTGCCTTTTTATTGATTGTACCTTCTTAAGACATGGAAAAGGAGAATGAAGATCCATGTTATCTTCACCCAGCGAGAAGTAAAACAGTTATTTCCTACTTTCTAAGCCCTTTCCAATCACCGCTGTCTCTTTCTAACTCAAAGGGCATCGTCACCCTGAGTCTGCTGTTTCTAATTCCATGCTTTTCTTTACATTTTTACTACATATGTTTGTGTCCTTAAGCACTATATGGTATTTCCTTCCATGTTTTTAAACTTACAAAAGATACGATAAATTCACTCATTTACAATGGATTTATGGTAAAGAAACTATGCTTTATACATTCAAGGAATTAAAAGAAAAGGTGGAGAACTTCAGCAGAAATTTGACACTATAAGAGAGAACTAAATGAAAAACGTGAGACTGAAAAGTAAAATAAACTAAGAAGACAATCAATGGATTTGACAGTCATTTAGACACAGCAGAAAAAAGAATCATTGACCTGAAGGCAGATCAGAAACATGCATCCAGACTGAGAATTGAAAGGACTGAAAATACTAGAAAAACCAAAAGAAACTATGGGATAAGGCAAGAAGGTGTAGAAAATGAGTAGTGAAGGTTCTAGTCAAAAAATGGACAGAAAATCAGGCAGATGCTATACATGAAGATCGAATGCCAGAGCATATTCCAAAACTTTAAAAAGACATTGAACTACAGATTTCAGAATTACTATGAACTCCAGGCACAATAAACACAAGGAGAGTCACATATGTGTACATCATTATAAAACTGCTAAAAACCACAAAGATAAATCTAAAAAGTAGATCAGAGGTTAATGGGTAAAAATGCACACTTAGAAAATATAAGACCAGGTGTCTTATCGATCATTAGGGTGACTACAGTTAACATTAATGGATTATACATTTCAAAATGGCTAAAAGAGAATAATTTGAATGTTCTTATAAAGAAAAGATACATCTTTTATGTATTTGATATGAAAGATATATATTTATGTATATGTATATACATATACATAAAGATATACATAAAAAGAAAAGGTAAATATTCAAGGTGATGAATATCCCAATGCCCCTGATTTGATTATACGAATGCATCAGATTATTACATGTATATCAAAAAGATATACATCTATTACATACCAATTTTTAAACATAGATGAGAACTGTTACAAATCACTAAGATGATAAACAACACAATCAAAGAATAGATCAAAGATTTCATTGATTTCACCAATGAAAATATATGGATAACAAATAAGGACAGGAAAATATGTTCCATATCTTTAACAATTAAGGAAAGCAAATAGGAACTGAGAGTGAGATGTTGCCACACAACCTCTAAATGGCTAAAATGCAAACAGCTGACGCTATCAAGTGTGAATGAGGAGATGGAGCCCTGAAAACTCCCGGGCACTGTGGCTGGAAATGCAAAATTGCTTGGTGACTTTGGAAAACAAATGTGGCAGTTTAACTTCTAGCCCAGAGATTTCATTCCTGGGTATTTGTCCAGGAGAAATAACAATACATGTCCACGTAAAGTATTATATGATGTTCATAAGAGCTTTATTCATAGTGACTCCAGACTTGAAATCCAAATGTTCATCATCTGTTTAATGGATGAAAAGCATCGTGCTCTACCTATCCTGTGGAACACTACTCAGCAGTAAGGAATGGACGTTGACACATCAACAACATGGTGCATCTTCAAAGCATTTTGCTTCATGCCGGAAGTCACATGCTGAAGGCGACATAAATCCACTTACATAAAATTTCTCAAAAGGCAAAATTGTAATAATGAAAAGCAGATAAATATTTGCCAGGTGCCAGAGGTTGAAGGAAGAGCTTGACTGCCAAGGTTGACAAGGACACATCTTATGATGTTAAATTTAATAAATCTAAAACAAATACATAATGTGTGTGGCTGTCAATGGGCCTGTTAATATTTAGCAAGCTAAAGTATATTAGAGAAACAGAGAAATCTAAAAAGACAGATTAACCCACCCCTCAGCATACTGTAGATCAAGCAAACAAAAATATATAAACATATATACTATATAAAAATAAAAGGTAGCCAATGATTTGAGACTGTACCCTGAACTTAGGCTGCCTATTTATATCAAGTATCCACAGAATATTCCCAAAAGTTGATAATGCCACCATAATGCCACAAAGAAAACTTCTTTTATGCCACTATAAGGAATAGTATAGATAACAATTCCTAGCTCTGTACTACAAATAAGAAAATCCACACTAGCTTGAAAATTTCAAACTCTTAATAACTCAGGGCATATATATGTGTGCGCACCCTCGTGTGTGTGTGTCGAGTGAGTTTGTGTGTATACACACACAACACACACAAAAAATCCTAATCAAAGAAAATAAAAGAGAAATGATTATGTTTCTTAATTCTTTCCAATTAAATTCAAAAATATAAAAAGTCCGCTTCATAATATTAAAATTGTTTGATTACAGGTGCACGTCACCATGCCCAGCTAATTTTGTTTTGTATTTTCAGTAGAGATGGGGTTTCACCATGTTGGTGAGCCTACTCTCGAACTTCTCACCTCAGATGATCCACCCACCTCAGCCTCCCAAAGTGCTGGGATTACAGGCTTGAGCCACTGTGCCCGGCCAACTCCATTTTTTATAAACACACTTAAAAAATGGTCTAGATACTTTCTTAACAAAACCAGGCTTATTCTGTCACTGGAAAACATGAGAAACGGCCCCTTAGAGTAAGTCAGAAGAAGTCACCATCAGCACTGTGACTCAGTGTCGTCCTGGAGGCATTTGCCAGTGAAATTAGATGAGATGGAAACGAGAAATATAAAAGTTAGAAAGGAGGAGATAAATAACTGTTTTTTCCAGATTATAAGATGGATTACTTGGGAAATCCAAGTGAATCAACTAAAGAGAAAACAACAGGTGCTATAAATAATAAAGAAATATAATAATTTTCAAAACTAGTAATCAAAATTAAGAGCCTTCTTATTTACCAAGCACAATCAGTTAGAAGATGTAATGAAAAGAACCTCTCAATTTCAAAATGCCACCAGAAGTGTTAAATACCTAAAAACAAATAAAATAGAAAAAATTTAAAGGCCTAATGAGGAAGACGCTCTTTACTGACACACAGCTTAAACGAATGGACAAGCATAGATGATTCTGGCTAAGAAACCTCACAAAGATAGCAAGCCTCTTTAGGCTATTTTTTTTTTTTCTGAAAAAATAAAACAATAGGACAACGAGCCTACCAGACTCTGAAACACACCCCAAAGCCGCAGCAAGCTCACGGGGCAGTTCTTCGCTCCGATCAAGGGTGAAGATGAGTGTTTCCTGCTGAATATGTGAGCTGTTTAGTTTGCCCATTGTTAAAGTTTCTATTTCTTCCTGATTTTTGAGCTTTTTTACATTACAGAGATGATCACCGTTTTCTGTAAGTTGCACGTATCTTCTCCCAGTGTGTTTTTGTTTTTCTACAGTGTTTTTTGCTATTAAAAAAAATCCACCTTTTTATTTTCCTGAGATGGCAGATTAGAGTCTTTTAGCTTATCTCAGCCACTTGGAAATAGCAAAATAGTACATAAAGATCAACTCTGTGCGCTTTAATTCAAGAAAGAAAATGGGAATCTACTGGAATCATGAAGGACACCCCAGCTCCTAGGAGAGAGGACAAGGGCAAGCAGCCCCCACGATGGCACTCAGCGGATAAAATCGAGTGAAGCCCCAGGACGAGAGAGCGAAGGGAGACCCTCTGTGGCTCACCTCAGCAACCCAGGCCGTACTTTGTTTTTCCCAAGTCCTGGACCTGACTTGGGGAGAGGCTTGGAGAGCCTGAGAGGGAAACACGCCGAGAAGAGCTGCAGGTATTTTCCTAGACCTGGGACCACGAGCAAGAGGCCGTTTTTAATCCAGGTGCATACAAAGTCAGCCTTTCCTTGGTGACCCAGCAGTGCGGCCATGCAGGCATTTTAATCTCAGGCCAGAGATTGGAACACTTGCTCTGGGGTAGGGTAGGGACCTCCATGGACAGAATCATGGAAAGCACCTTGGCAACAGGTGCCGAAATTGTGCTCTCCCCCATTGCAGGCACGGAGCAGGAGAGCTGCTATAACCCTGATTCCTCCTGGGTGACAAGACTTGGAGCCAGGGCCAGCCTTGCAACCTGGGACCAGTGTGTGTGTGTGTGTGATTGGTGCCCTGGCCCGCTTTCCTGAGAGCATGATGCAGCAGGGCCCTCTGCACTCCACCCCAAGGTAGAACTCCAGGCAACTGGGGCACCTGCTTGCCTGGATCAGAAGCCTGGGCTGTCCCACCCTTCCTGGGTGTAGATCGTGGTGCAGCGGGGCCCTCTCCACTCTACACCCAGGCAGATCTCCAGGCACTGGGAGCACCTGATCCTGGTGCAGGGGGCCCTCTCTGCCCCACACCCAGCCAGATCTCCAGGCATTTGAAGTCCCTACTCTTTCGGTGCAGAGACCATGTTGAAGCAGGGCTGTCTCCACTCTATGCCCAGTCAGGTCTGCAGGGATCTGGAGTACTCACTCTGCTGGATTAGGGGTTTCAGCCATACCCCCTCCCCATACAGAGAACTTGGGGACGAAAGGCTTCCCGCCTCCATGCCTAGGCATGCCTCTGGGCACTTAGTGGCCACCCACTGGATTCTCCCTTGGCACTGGTGCTTGTGCCTGCAATTAGGGGACCTATAGGCAAATCTGCCTGCTCTAGCCCTGCCAATTTTGCTCCCCCAACCCGGGGTGGGCAGGGAGCTCAGACCTCTGTGTACTCCATGGATCAGCCCATTGCCAGAGGCAACAGAGAGCTTCTCCCAGTAAACAAGGATCCACTATATACCTAGCCACTTGGCCGCAGCCAGCTGTTACTCATAAACACCATCTACTTGCCTGTAGATCAAACTGCACAACCCAATATAAAACCTACTGACAGAAGGACATAGGGCTACAGAACCAAAGCCAAGAGACCCTACTCAGTACTCTCTACAGTCACCCACCTATGGAGAGGGGAAGGAGAAATGAAACAGTAATATTATAGAGGCAGAAAGAAAGAAAAAAAGTCCTATCTACACTGAAATAATTACATAGAGATAGCAGCATCTCCAGATGAAAAGGTACCAGCAAAAGAATTCTGGCCCCGTGAAACAAGAGAACTATGAAACCCTGCTGAAAGAAATCAGATGACACAAACAAATGGAAAAACATTCCTTGCTCCTGGATTGGAATAATCAATATCATTAAAATGGTCATACTTCCCAAAGCAATCTACAGATTCAAAGCTATTTCTATCAAACCTCCAATGTCATTTTTCACAGAATTAGAAAACACTATTCTAAAATTTATGTAGAATCAAAAAAGAGCCTGAATAGCCAAAGCAATCCTAAACTAAAGAACAAAGCTGGAGGCATCACATTACCCAACTTCAAACTATACTATAAAGCTACAGTAACCAAAACGACATGATGCTGTTTCAAAAACAGACACATAGACGAATGGCACAGAACAGAGAACTGAGAAGTGAAGTGAAGTGCACACCTACAGCCATGTAACCTTTACAAAGTCAACAAAAACAAGCAATGGGGAAAGGACTCCCTATTCAATCAACAGTGCTGGGATAAACTGGTTAGCATGTACAGAATATTGAAGCTGGACCTATCCTTTTTACCATATACAAAAATCAACTGAAGATGGATTACAAATTTAAATGTAAGTTCTCCAACTATAAAATCTTAGAAGAAAGCCTAGGAACTACCCTGGTGGACATGAGCCCGAGGAAAAAATTTATGACTAAACCCTCAAAGGCAATTGAAACCAAAACAAAACTGGACAAGTGAGACCAAATTAAACTACAGAGCTTCTGTGCAGCAAAACATCCCATGAACACAGCACACAGACAACCTACAGGATGGGGGAAAAGATCTGCAAACTATTCGTCTGACAAAGGTCTAGCATCCAGAATCTACAAGGAAACTAAGCAATTCAACCAGCAAAAACCGGGTAATTCCATTAAAAGGTGAGCAAAAGACATGAACAGACACTTCTCAAAAGAAGACATACAAGCATCCAACAAACATAAAAGACATGCTCAAATCACTAATCATCAGAGAAGTGCAAATCAAGACCACAATGAGATATCATCTCACACCAGTCAGAATGGCTATTACTAAAAGTCAAAAGGCAGTAAGTGCTGGTGAGGCTGTGGAGAAGATGGAAGATGTGTACACTGTTGGGTGGGAATGTAAATTAGTTCAGCCACGGTGGAAAGCAGTTTGGAGACATTTCAAAGGAAAATAAATTGTTTGACCAAAAAGACACATGCACTCATATGTTCATCACAGCACTAGCAAAGACATGGCATCAACCCAGGTGCCCATCAGCGGTGGACTGCAGAAAGGAATGAGGTGACACACACCATGGAATACTACATGTCTACAAGAAAGAATGAAATCACGTCCTTTGCAGCAACATGAATGTAACTGGAGGCCATTATCCTAAGCAAACTAATGCAGGAACAGAAAACCACACACTGCCTGTTCTCACCCATACGTGAGAGCTAAACACTGGGTCATGGACAGGAAGATGGAAACAACAGACACTGGGGCTATTTGAGAGGGGAGGGAGGGAGCAACAGCCACAAAACCTCCTCAGGTGCTATCCCCACTGGACACGCAGCCAAACCATAGCATCCTCAATAGAGAAAGAGAGACAAAGCATAGGAAAATTGAGCAGTTTGACAAGGGCTGCATACTCTTGAAAGTCTAGAACTTAAGACACATTCTTCTGAATCTGTAGAAATATTCTATATTTAATGGAATCAACCAAATTCTCCAAACATTATTCATGTATCATGTTTGTCCTACATTTTAAACATCACTAACAGTCCACTTTTGTAAAAAAGTCTTCCTCATCCAAAATATTCAGATATGTGTCTTCAGTGTTACCTACAATTCAGAAGTTTATTGAGAGTTTCAAATAAAATTAAAAATGCTTGAGAAAAAACCGCTAGTGGCACTAACTCCTTCGGATTTGGTCTCTTGCCATGTGGAGTGCAGAACGTGCCTCCCTGTCTTCCCTTTCAGTATCCTCAGCTGCCTGCTTGTTTGATCACCAGATCCACTGAAGGCCACACCGAGTTGGTCAGGACTCCACAGACTCATCGCCAAGTGTAACGGGGCAGAGCCACGGACGTTCACAAAGACGCGGATTAAATTTTCACAACTACTCCCCAAGTGTTCTAACATCACCAAACCACTTCCTTCCGCAGAGGTCTTCATTTCGTTTAAATGTGGTATTTCCTAACCGCTTCCAAGAAAGTTAAAATGAGGCCACAGGGATTTTCTGACATCTCCAACAGAGGAAACCCGTCAGCCGGGGCAGCCGCAGCCGGGGCCTGTGAGCCGGGGCGGCCGGGGCCTCTGAGCCGGGACAGCCCAGCACAGGCCGAGCAGCTGCGCTGCGCGTTCCCCGAAGAGCCAGGACTTTGCACAGCAAACGTCAGACACGCTGCCTGGAAATGGGCAGTTTTCAATCCACTGCCACAGAGTGTGTTGGGCGGTCACACTTCCCAAAAGTCTGAAATGTGAACCCCGCCTGGAGTCGGATTCCCACTTACTTCTGACGGCTGGTGTGGGCAGACCCCGGGCTCCGGAGTGGTCAGTCCGAGGTCCGTGCTGCTCCCGCTGCAGAACGGCGAGATTCACGCTGCTCAACCCCCAGCCTCGTCTGTAAAGCACCCACGTGCTGGGACTCCCAGGGGCCTCGGAGGAAGAGGCCAAGCGTCCCTGCTTTGTGAGTGCTCCTGACTCTTCCCTGGCCTCACACAAACCTTTCCACGCAAGCTTGATTCTTACAGGGCGCATACCAAGGTCCATGAAAACATTTATTTATTTATTTATTTAGCTAAATTAGAAACTGACTAAATAATTCTCACATTACATAAGGAAAAGCCTCACATTTACCAACAGAAGGTTGTCCCTTAATAAAAGCAGCCCTCACACTGCAGAACCTCCCTGCAGTCAGAGTCATCCCAAATGAAGTAACTGTCGTGTCTTTTACAATGGATGTAACAACTCATTTCCTGGTTAGAAAGTAAAAATAAATGAATTTTACAGCACTACAGAGAAGATCCAGTCTATTCACAACCATAAAATAGAATTGTTAACAAATATGTCACCACTAATGTGAAATGTTAGAAATAAGGGAAATTTGAGGTGATGACAGAGGGTATGGGGACTCCTGTACTCGCAGCTCAGTGCTTTCTGTAAACCTGCAACTGTTCCAAAAATGAAGTATATTAATTAAAAAATATTATCTGAAACTACCATTTGATCTTATAATTTAATCCACTTATAAATAAAATGTTTCTCGTTAAAGAAAAATTATAGCTTCCACTTTCATATGACAGCATTGGCGTCTGTTTTCAAGATTCAAACCCTCATATTTATGTCATGTAGTTTAAATTTCTCAAGAAAGTTATAAGTAACAGGCTGAGAATGCGCTAAGGATGACTCACAGAGCTACCTATAGTTAGCTACTCTCTGGGGCAGAAAGTTTTAGTGGCTGGATAGAAACTCAAACCAGCCATAACATTCCCTTAAGCCAAAACCTAATCCAGAGCAAGACCCTAATTTTCTTCCATTCTATGAAGTGGGCATGGGGAAGCTGAAGAAGAAGTTTGAAGCTGGCAGAAGCTGGTTCATGAGGTTTAAGGAAAGAAACCAACTCCACAGGATAGAAGTGCAAGGAGAAGCAGCAAGTGCTGATGGAGAAGCGGCAAGTGCTGATGGAGAAGCTGCAGCAAGTGCTGATGGAGAAGCAGCAAGTGCTGATGGAGAAGC